>NC_092042.1:68685327-68740965 GCF_003086295.3 Arachis hypogaea
GACAACTGACGGTTTCGTCTTGTTGCTCAGATTAGGTAATTTTCTTTTTATTTTTCTTTTCAAAAAGTTTTCAAAAAATTTTTTCAAATTTTTCCCTTTGTTTTCGAAAATTTTTCAAAATTTTTTTAAGAATGAATTCTAGTGTTTCATGAAACATATTTTAGCTTGGCTGGCTATTAAGCCATGTCTAACTCATAGGATTTTGATGAGGACTATGAATTCATTACTTCCTTTTTCCTATATGTTTTTCGAAAAATATAAAAGTAAAAAAACAAAAATATTTGTTGTTTTCTTGTTTAGTCTTGAGGTCAATTTTTAAGTTTGGTGTTAATTTGTGTTAAATAAAAATTATTATGCATTTTTCGAAAATTCATGCGTTCATGGTGTTCTCATGATTTCAAGTGTTCTTGTAAGTCTTCTTGTTGTCTTGATGTTTTTCTTGTTTTGCATCTTGTTTTTCATATGCTTTTTCGTTGTTAAGTCAATGCATTAAAGATTTCTAAGTTTGGTGTCTTGCATGTTTTCTTTGCCCAAAAATTTTTTCAAAATTATGTTCTGATGTTCATCATATCTTCAAAGTGTTCTTGGTGTTCATTTGACATTCTAGTGTTCTTGCATGCATATGTGTTTTGATTTTCATTTATTTATGTTTTTCTCCTTCATCATAAAAAAAAATTGTTTCTTAATGTTCTCGATAATTTTTGAAAATTTGAGTTGACTTAGTCAAAAAATTTTAAAATTAGTTGTTTCTTACAAGTCAAGTCAAAATTTTCAATTTTAAAATCTTATCTTTTCAAAACTTTTCAAATCAAATCTTTTCCATTTTTATCTTATTAATTTCGAAAATTTTAAAAATTATTTTCAAAATCTTTTTCTTAATTTTATTTCAATTTTCGAAAACTTAATTAACAATTAATGTGATTGATTCAAAAATGTGAAGTTTTTTATTTCTTATTAAGAAAGGTTCAATTCTTTAAATTCTAGAATCTTATCTTTTAGTTTCTTGTTAGTTAACGTAATTAATTTTAATTTAAAAAATTAAATCTTTTTCAACCATATCTTTTTATCATATCTTTTCAAAAATTTGATTTCAAAATATCTTATCTAACTTCTTATCTTTTTATCTTTTCAAATTTGATTTTAATATCTTTTTCAACTAACTATTTGACTTTTTGTTTGTCTCTTATCTTTTTCAAAACCACCTAACTACTTTTTCCTCTTTAATTTCAAAAATATCTAATCTCTTTTTCAAAAATTCTTTTTAATTGTTTTAAATTTTAATTTTAATTATATCTTATCTTTAATTTTCGAAAATCACTAACTACTTTTCAAAATTATTTTCGAATTCTCCCTCTCTTCTCTTATTCTATTTATTTATTTATTTACTAAACTTCTCTTCACCTCTCTTCATCTCCAATCACTGGCCTCTATCCTCACCCTTGTGATTGGATTCTCCACTTTTATTCCTTTCTTCTTCTACTAATAATAAGGATCCTCTTTGTCCAGATATAGAGGATTCCTCTTCCTTTTCTTTTTTCTTCTCTTTCATATGAGCAGGAACAAGGAAAAAGACACTCTTGTTGAAGCTGATCCAGAACCTGAAAGGACTCTAAAAAGGAAACTAAGAGAAGCTAAATTACAACAATCTAGAGGCAACCTTTCTGAAATTTTCGAACAAGAGAAGGAGATGGCAGCCGAACCCAACAACAATAATGCAAGGAGGATGCCTGGTGATTTCACTAAAACCAATGTCCAAGTTTGATGGAAGAAGCATCTCAATTCCTGCCATTGAAGCAAAAAATTTTGAGCTGAAACCTCAATTAGTTGCTTTGATGCAACAAAACTGCAAGTTTCATGGACTTCCATCTGAAGATCCTTATCAGTTTTTAACTGAGTTCTTGCAGATTTGTGAGACTGTTAAGACAAATGGAGTAGATCTTGAAGTCTACAGGCTCATGCTTTTCCCTTTTGCTGTAAGAGACAGAGCTAGAACATGGTTGGACTCACAACCTAAAGATAGCCTGGACTCCTGGGATAAGCTGGTCACGGCCTTCTTGGATATATTCTTTCCCTCCTCAAAAGCTTGAGGCAAGCTTAGAGTGGATGTTAAGACCTTCAAACAAAAAGATGGTGAATCCCTCTATGAAGCTTGGGAAAGATACAAGCAGATGACCAAAAAGTGTCATTCTGACATGTTTTTCAGAATAGACCATATTAGATATATTCTATTATGGTCTATCTGAGTTTTTCAGATGTCATTGGACCATTCTACAGGTGGATCCATTCACCTAAAGAAAACGCCTGCAGAAGCTCAAGAACTTATTGACATGGTTGCAAATAACCAATTCATGTACACTTCTGAGAGGAATTCTGTGAATAATGGGACGCCTCAGAGGAAGGGAGTTCTTGAAATTGATGCTCTGAATGCCATATTGGCTCAGAACAAAGTGTTGACTCAGCAAGTCAACATGATCTCTCAAAGTCTGAATGGATGGAAAAATGCATCCAACAGTACTAAAGAGGCAGCTTCTGAAGAAGCTTATGATCCTGAGAACCCTGCATAGCA
The DNA here is from genome assembly GCF_003086295.3 of Arachis hypogaea. Taxonomy (NCBI): domain Eukaryota; kingdom Viridiplantae; phylum Streptophyta; class Magnoliopsida; order Fabales; family Fabaceae; genus Arachis; species Arachis hypogaea. The sequence goes on from NC_092042.1 coordinate 68,687,894, forward strand.
GAGGTAAATTACATGGGTGAACCTTATGGGAAACCTATAATTCATCATGGAGAAATCATCCAAATTTCTCATGGATGGATCAACAAAAGCCTCAACAAGGCTTTAACAATGGTGGAGAAACAGGCTAAGCAATAACAAGCCTTTTCTATCATCTTCTCAGCAACAGACAGAGAATTCTGAACAGAGCCCCTCTAACTTATCAAACATAGTCTCTGATCTGTCTAAGGCCACTTTAAGTTTCATGAGTGTAACAAGATCATCAATTAAAAATTTGGAGGCACAAGTGGGCCAGCTGAGTAAGAAAGTCACTGAAACTTCTCCCAGTATTCTCCCAAGCAATACAGAAGAAAATCCAAAAGGAGAGTGCAAGTATTACCACTTGATAGATAAGCACCACAAGCATTTAATTAGAGGACTTCATTAAGCTCATTTGTTTCCTTTCTTGACTCTCTAATCATTGATGCTCAAAGCCTTGAGCTTTGAGGGAGTGCATTTGCACTTTGAGCCTAACCTTGACTCTAAGTGTTTTGTTTTCAAGCTTTTTGCTTGATACATAAACACCACAAGTACTTAACAATGAAATTGTCATTGGTACTCAGAGCCTTCAGCTTTCTCATTCTTTCCCCTTTTACTTTCTTGCCTTATATGCATTTGCTTACTTCAAGGTTTTCATGATTTCCAAAGATTTCACAAAACGTACCAGATGAAAACTTTAATTAAATAAAATCTAATGCAATTGAGGAACAATTAATCATACTAGCCTCCAATACTTGTATGCACATGCTAAGTTCTTCTTTAATTCCTTGTTTGTTTATGATCATGATACTTTATTGCTGTTGAGTTCACAAAACTCAAGTTGGTAGTCATAATATCACAACAACATGTTGCAAATCAAAATTCAGGCTATGCTTATTCATACCACACATGCATACAGAGAAGATAAAGACAATCATGTAATTTAAAGTGCTGGAAACAAATGAGAGGAAAAGGAACTTTACAACCTTGTAATTCATCTGCTTTATTGTTGTGATTTTCCTCCCTTCTTCTCCTTCCTATACCAAACTCAGAATGCTTGTTCATCCTCAAGCAACAATTAGAACAGTGGTGATGGGGCTAAGATGGATCATGAGTGTCTTACACAATGAATTGTTAGTAGTGCATGTGTTTAAGCAAGCAAAATTAACATAACCATGAAGGAACAGAGAAACAGAGACATTGTGATTGCTAAAGTAAGAAGGATGTGCACAATACATTGCATAAAAGATAAGTGGCACACCAAACATAGTGTGACACTTTCACTGAAATTGATGCAAGTGTCCAGTAAAGATTGGAAGCAAATTTTGTTGCATAGCAACACCAAACTTAGAATGCAATCACATGTCAATTTATTTGAACTAAAACTAAGCAAATGAAACTGTTACATGTTAAATACACTCACCAAGCCAAGAATCTGTCACGAATAAGGATCTCTTGGTGATGTATTAACAAAAACAGTTAATAAAGAAAGCATTAAAAACAAGGAAATCACTAAAACAAAGAGAATGAAAAACAAAATATCAAGACAAAAGAAAGATAACAATGCAAAGGCAATATGATTATGCAGACAAGTGGTGTTGCTGAATGAATTGCATAGAAAAATAAGTGGCACACCAAACTTAGAATCTTAGTGTGACACTTCCATGTAGAATTGATGCAATCATCCAAAGGGATTGAGAACAAATTGTTGCAGGGCAACACCAAACTTAGAATGTAACCATATGCCAATTTATTGAAATTTAAACAAAACAGACAGAGAAAATGAACTAGACAAAGAAATAAAATGTTACCCAAGGTTGGGTTGCCTCCCAACAAGCGCTCTTTTAATGTCATTAGCTTGACATGTTCTTCACTTTCTTCCTCTTCTTCCAGTTTGTTAAGAGGAATGACCTCAAGGGGGGAGAAGTTTTAGCTATTGCCCCTTGTCTTGGTCTCTCCTCAGCAAGCTTTCTTTTGTTAATGGCTTAATTGAGCCTGCTTGCTGGATCAGGGGTGGGATTGATGCTCTTGTTAGTTGCCTTCACTTCTTTGGATTCAAGACTTGGTTGCTGTGTGATTATTGGAGTTTTATCTTCATCTAGAGCCTCTTGAATTGGTGTTTCCATGAGCCCTTCCTTTATGCACTTCTCTGCTTCCATTGAGTGTGATTTCTCTTGATTGTCTTCCTCACTTTCTTGTTCTTCCACTTCCTCTTTTGCACTTAACATTTGACTTAATAGCACTTTCATGGAGGAGGTTTGTTGTTCTTCCCAAGATTCCTTCATCTCCTCTTCATATCTTTCAATCACAGATTCAAGTGTTGAGAGTTTTTGGTTTAAGGAAGTTTGTGAGGGTTGTGAGTTTTCATGTGCTCTTGTTATCTCAAGTGCAGTTTCAGGTTCAAATACCTCCACCACCTCATTCTTCACTGAAAATTTGCTTGACACGGGGGCCTCTTCTTCTGCTCTTCCACTTCCTCCTTCACACTTAACATTTGATTAGCAACACTTCCATGTTTTTGAGGGAGTTCTCTTGGTCATTCCAGGACCTCTGTGCTTCCCTTTCATATCTTTCAAGCATGGTTTCAAGCCTTGAGAGGCTTTGATTCATGGAAGTTTGTGTGGACTGTGAGTTTTGGAAGAGATTTTGTGTCAAGGGATAGTTAAGTGATGAAGAATTTTTAGATGAAAAACTAGGAGGTGAGGTTTGACAGCTTACCATGAGTAAATTGAAGGTTTGCTCAAGTGATGATAGCTCTTAATAAGTGGAGTATGAATTGTCAAATATTTTCTGGGTTTGATTCTCCCAAGCACAACTTGAAGAATTGTTGAATTCATCACAATATGAATCATCTTGTGGCATTGGAGAACAATTTTCCATGTATGTATTGACAGCACAATCAAGTGAATCACTGAAATTCCCTTCCCAGCCATGGTTTTTGTAACTGTTATAACAGTATGAGTCACTTTGTGGCTCTGGGAAATAGTTCATTTCACTTGACTGTTCATACTCCCTCATTCCTTGTTGATACTCCCATCCACCATGAGGATAATGATATGAATCATTTTGTGGTGGTGGTTGGTATCCCTCATGATTCTCTTGCTCATCTTGTGGTTCTGAAGCATATCTCCATTGATTGGAGTGCTCAGAAATTGTGATCTCTTGGTCATATTCTCAGCCACCATTAGAGATTGGTGATAATGGGAAATATCCCATAAAATTTGTTTCATCACAAGATGAGTTGAACTCCATTTAAATTTTGTAAAACACAACACCATTGAAAAGGAAATTCATGTCTCAGATGAGATTTGCTTAGTGAGGCAAAAACACAAACACCTTGATTTCAGTTTAAAACAGAGAACAAAAACAAAGAAAATACTTAATCTAAACTTCTCACCCACTTAATCATTGTTGATCTAAATCAATCCTCGGTAATGGCACCAAAAACTTGATGTGCGGAAAACGATATCCAACATAAAACTTACCGGCAAGTGTACCGGGTCACATCAAGTAGTAAAACTCACTTAGAGTGAGGTCGATCCCATAGGGATTGATGGATCAAGAAACTTTAGTGGGTGATTAGTTTAGTTAAGCTAACATTGGTGAGTGATAATTGATGCAGCAGAAAGCAAATAACAAGAAGATTTAAAGTGCAGAAAGTAAATTGGACAGAAACTTAAAGAGCAAGAAATGTAAATTGCAGAAACTTAAATGACAAGAAATGTAAATTGCAGTAAATGTAAAAGGGAATGGATGCCAGAAATTAAAGAAAGCAATAGATCAAGCAACTGGAAATTTAAATTGCAGGAAGAATAAAGGAAATTAGTGCTGGGATTCAAACAGAATTGAAAATGTAAAGTGCAATAAATCAGAGAATTAAGAGATGAAGAGAATTGCAAATGATCTAAACAAAAGTGTAGATTTGCATAAGAACTAAAACAAAACTGAGAACTTGCTTCAGTATGAAATTCAAAGAGACAATTGAGATCAAATCTTTAATCATAAAATCAGAAACAAGGAAATCAAAGGGAAAACTCAACGATGGAGAGATCCAAGAGAATTCTCCAATTAGAGTTCCAAAATCAAAATCAGAAAGAAAGTAGAAGTTGCAGAGGAAAGTAAAATGAAAACAGAAAATAATCTCAGATTGATCTCCAATCCTTCAAATTCAAAAAAGGAAAATTAAAAGAGAGCTCTCTATTATCTCCAACTGCTCCCTATTGGAGCTAGCCTCCTACAAAAATGAAAATGATGCCTTATATAAGCTTTTTACAAAAATAAAAATGAAAATAAAATTAAAAACAAGTTACAATTAAATGAAATTCCTATTCTAACTATCTCTTGTGCCTCCGAATGATGATAATGGGCTTTTCTTGCTTTGGGTTGAAGAAGAGTGGATCCGGATGGCCTTGGTTTAATTGCTTTGGAGGCATGGGTCAAGGTTGCTTGGTTCAAATTGGTCTGGTGTGTGGAAACCTTCAAGGGAAGTGCTCGGTCAACTAAGGCAGCGCAGCATTCAATATTGCTGGTTCCAGGCTCGTGCAATGTTCAATTGTAGCGCTCAGTTAAAAGAGAAAGCGTAGCACCTCTTTTGATTTGGAGAGAGCTCCCATATGTGCTTGGTTCGAGCCTTGGTGAATGCATTGTGTGTGCTGCGCCATGATTTTCCTTGTTGAGCCCCACGATAAAGTTAACTTAGCGCTCTCTCTTTGAGCGCTGATGCCTTGCTTCTTTGGCTCACTTGGTGCGCGTTGCTTTTCCTTGGCCTATCAATGATGTAGCGCTCGGTTATTAAAGCCAATGCAGCGCTACTAGCTTTGGCTTACTTGGACGCTCCCTTACTTCATATTGCAACGTTACATGCATGCTTGCATTTACTTTAATAAAGCTTAATGCATTAACATTAAAGCTCTCATTTGCCAATTGCAATGCATGGCTTTAATTAATAATGCTTAGTGCATTAACGTTAATTGCATTAGAAATTAAAGTTTGCATGCTTTCATTGGCCATGGCATTTATTTGCTTAATTAATTAACGTTTCATGTATTTCATGCATGCTTTCATTATTGGTGCGGTCATTAAATGCATGCATGCATGAATCACATTCATCATACGTCATCAAATCCACAATCGTCAACAACAATTTCAGTTCTATCTTAAGGTCCACTAGTCTAAAGTTCACGAAACATTACATATTACATAAAGAAAACCGAAATCATAACTTTGCCGACTATCCTCTACGCACAAAACCACTTCACCACAAACTTTCAAGCCTTCACTCAACACCAAGAACATTCTATATCATGAAAAAGAACAAAAATCAAAGCTAGGATTTATGACATTCAACTAAACACAAGGGTTTAGTGATATCTACCTTGTGCAATGAGACCCACTACTCACTCAAGCTAGATTACACCTAAATAACAAGAACACAAAGAAACCCAACAATCCACAAGCCATTTTCAAAAATGAAATAAGGCAGAAAAATTGAGAATAAAAGAGTGAGTTTCTTACCACTTTGTTTAAATAGAAATGAAGAGCCCTATGAGAGCTTCGCGTAGCCACAAACGACTCGTCGATCGGAGCATCATAGCTCAAGATATGACCAAAAGAAGGAGGAAATAAATAGTGCTCTTCTTCTTCCTCTCTTCTCTCAAAACCAGTGCCCCTCTCTTTGTGTGTGTGCTAAAAAATGAGCTAAAAGCTCATTAAAATGTGCTTTTATATGTTGGGCTTGGGCCCAACTTAGGCCCGGTCCAACCACGTAGCGTTTTTGGTTCGTGTTCATACCCTAGGTCGAGATGTCCGACTCGGGAAGATTGACGACAAGCCAACTGACCTCTTCAGGTCCGGACTACCCGACCTCTTATCCTAGAGCTCGACCAAATCACTAGGAGAGCCCAAAAAGGGTCCAAACAGAGGAACACGACCCAAATCCAAAGGCAGCCCAAGCCTATAGAGATAAGGATGTTTCCTCTGAAGATAAGATGACTTCAATCAAAGATAAGATAAGATAACTATCTTATCTCTAGGAAAGGTCACTCCCCACCATTATAAATACACTGGAGCACCCAGATATAACTCATACTCTGATTCTACTATAAACCTGCTTAATACCCTTGCTAACTTGAGCATTGGAGTCCCTTGCAGGTACCACCAACCTCCGGAGATGAAGGATCAGCAGCACTGCCAAGTCTAACAGGTCGGACACGATAGCTTCGACCACCATCATCAAGTTGGACATAGTAACTCCGACTAGCACAGAAGATCTCGTCCGAGATCGACTTACAGTTTTAGGTAACCCACGAAACATTGGCGCCGTTGCCGGGGAACCTGGAAGTCATCGCATCATCATGGCGGACAACCTTGACAATGACCACGGCTCTGATCTAGAGAACAGGACGTCGCACAAGAACGCGGATGCCACACCAAAGGATACTCCTCAACAAAACAAGGATAAGAGTCAACCAAATGCAGAAATCCTAGAGGCACTTCAAACTCAACAAGAACGCCTCAAACAACTGGAAAGAGAGGCCGAGCATCAACGAGAAGCTGAGAAGGACCTCAGAAGGGAAACTAGGCGACGTAAAGAATTGGAGGACAAACTATTACGACTTGAAGCAAATCTAAAAGCCAAGACCGCTCGATCCAATCACGAAGATAAGCCCCGTAAAGATCAAGACCCATTCACCAAAGAAATTATGAAAGCCAAAGCCCCAAAGGACTTTAAAGCTCCCGACATGACCTCGTACGATGGCACATCAGATCTGAGCCATCATTTCAGTAATTTCAGAAGCAGAATATATCTCACCGATGCCTCAGATGCAATTCGATGCAAAGCCTTCCCAACTACCTTAACAAAAACAGCAATCAAGTGGTTTGACAGTTTGCCGCCCAGATCCATCGCAAGTTTTGACGACCTAGCCAAGAAATTCCTCGCCAGATTCTCCATCCAGAAGGACAAAACCAAGCATGCCCCAAGCTTGTTAGGGATCAAGCAAGGAGATCAGGAAAGTCTTCGTAACTACATGAAAAGATTCAACAAAGCATGTCTAGACATACAAAGTCTGTCAACTGAAGCAGCCATTATGGGTCTCATCAATGGCCTACGAGAGGGACCTTTTAGTCATTCTATATCAAAGAAACATCCCACATCTCTGAATGAAGTACAAGAACGAGCAAAGAAGTACATCAACATGGAAGAAAACTCTCGACTAGGAGAGATCTCAAAATCCAGATCCTTTTACTCCTCCTGGGATAAGGATAAAGAGTCCAAGAAAAAAGAAGATCAGCATAGAGAGAAGATTAAGAAATACTACAATTATACCCCTTTTCAGGTGTCTCTCGTGGAAGTCTACCGAGAAGTATGCCACACTGAAAAGATCCCACCACCACGTCCACTTAAAAGCAAAAATGGAGGAGGAAATCAGACGGAATACTGTGAATACCATCAAATATATGGACATCCCACCAACGAGTGCTTCGACTTGAAGAATGTCATAGAAAAATTGGTAAGAGAAGGAAGACTAGATCGGTACTTAGCCAGTAAGATAGATGAGTCCAGAAAGAGAAGAAGAGACGAAGAGGTCGGACGAACAGAACGACCACCTCGTACCCCGGAGAGACATGTTCACGTGATACATGGAGGATTTGCGGGAGGGAGAATCTCAAAATCATCTCGCAAAAGACACCTAAAAGAGGTATATCACGTCGAGGAAGGAGAAGGAGCACCCGACCTCCCTACTATTACTTTCACTAAAGAGGACGCAGTTGGAGTCATCTCGGGACATGATGATCCTATGGTCATCACTATCATATTGGCCAACGCAAACCTCCACCGTACGCTGGTGGACCAAGGAAGTTCGACTGACATCTTGTTTAAAACCGCATTTGACAAACTCGGCCTGGAAAAAAAAGAGCTCAGAGCATATCCAAAAAGCCTATCCGAATTAAGAGACTGGTGCACGAAATTGTGATCATCAATGGCGCCCCATCAACATGGTACGCTCAATTGCAATCTCAACTTTTTATTACAACTTCGCACAACTAACCATCAAGTGCACTGGGTCGTCCAAGTAATAAACCTTACGCGAGTAAGGGTCGATCCCACAGAGATTGTTGGTATGAAGCTGATGAGCGGATAATTTGTACGCTTTTTGGCATTGTTTTTAGTATGTTTTTAGTATGTTTTAGTTAATTTTTATTATATTTCTATTAGTTTTTAGTTAAAATTCACTTTTCTGGACTTTACTATGAGTTTGTGTATTTTTCTGTGATTTCAGGTATTTTCTGGCTGAAATTGAGGGACCTGAGCAAAAATATGATTCAGAGACTAAAAAGGACTGCAGATGTTGTTGGATTCTGACCTCCTTGCACTCGAAGTGGATTTTCTGGAGCTATAGAAGCCCAATTGGCGCGCTCTTAACGGCGTTGGAAGGTAGACATCCTGGGCTTTCCAGCAATATATAATAGTCCATACTTTGCCCGAGATTTGATGGCCCAAACTGGCGTTCTAAATCAGCTCAAAACTGCCCGGCGTTAAACGCCGGAACTGGCACAAGAATGGGAGTTAAACGCCCAAACTGGCACAAAAGCTGGCGTTTAACTCCAAGAGAAGTCTCTACACGAAAATGCTTCAATGCTCAGCCCAAGCACACACCAAGTGGGCCCGGAAGTGGATTTTTATGTCATCTCTGTAAACCCTAGGCTACTAGTTCTCTACAAATAGGACCTTTTGCTATTGTATTCTCATCTTGAGATCTTTGAATCTTTTGATCACGTATGGGGGCTGGCCTCTCGGCCATGCCTAGACCTTGTTCTTATGTATTTCCAATGGTGGAGTTTCTACACACCATAGATTAAGGTGTGGAGCTCTGCTGTACCTCGAGTATTCTATTGTTCTTCTATTCAATTCAGCTTATTCTTGTTCTAAGATATTCATTTGCACCCAGGAACATGATGAATGTGATGATTATGTGACACTCATCATCATTCTCACCTATGAACGAGTGCCTGACAACCTCTTCTGTTCTACAAGCAAACAAGGCTTGAATGTTTATCTCTTGGATCCCTTGATCGGAATCTTCGTGGTATAAGCTAGAATTGATGGCGGCATTCAAGAGAATCCGGAAGATCTAAACCTTGTCTGTGGTATTCTGAGTAGGATTCAATGATTGAATGACTGTGACGAGCTTCAAACTCCTGAAGGCTGGGCGTTAGTGACAGACGCAAAAGAATCACTGGATTCTATTCCAACCTGATTGAGAACCGACAGATGATTAGCCGTGCCGTGACAGGGTGCGTAGAACATTTTCACTGAGAGGATGGGAGGTAGCCACTGACAACGGTGAAATGCTACATACAGCTTGCCATGGAAAGGAGTAAGAAGGATTGGATGAAGACAGTAGGAAAGCAGAGAGACGGAAGGGACAAAGCATCTCCATACGCTTATCTGAAATTCTCACCAATGAATTACATAAGTATCTCTATCTTTATCTTTATGTTTTATTCATACATCATCCATAACCATTTGAGTTTGCCTGACTAAGATTTACAAGGTGACCATAGCTTGCTTCATACCAACAATCTCTGTGGGATCGACCCTTACTCGCGTAAGGTTTATTACTTGGACGACCCAGTACACTTGCTGGTTAGTTGTGCGAAGTTGTGATAAATAGTTGAGATTGCAATTGAGCGTACCATGTTGATGTCGCCATTGATGATCACAATTTCATTAATGCACAATTCGAATTCCATCTTTCTTGATAAGTTCGAATTCTCTACTCCTTCCTTCTATTTTTCTTTTCCTCTGACACCTCAAGGAATCTCTGTACTGTGACATAGAGGATTCCATATTTTCTTGTTCTTTTCTCTTTTATATGAGCAGGAGCAAAGACAAAAGCATTCTTGTTGAGGCTGACCCTGAACCTGAAAGGACCTTGAAGCGAAAGCTAAGAGAAGCTAAGGCACAATTCTCTGTAGAGGACCTAACAGAAATCTTCAAAGAAAAAGAACCCATGGCAGCCGAAAACAACAACAATGCCAACAATGCAAGGAAGGTGCTGGGTGACTTTACTGCACCTACTCCCGACTTCTATGGGAGAAGCATCTCTATCCCTGCCATTGGAGCAAACAACTTTGAGCTTAAGCCTCAATTAGTTTCTCTAATGCAACAGAATTGCAAGTTTCATGGACTTCCATTGGAAGATCCTCATCAGTTTTTAGTTGAGTTCTTGCAAATCTGTGACACTGTCAAGACTAATGGGTTGACCCTGAGGTCTACAGACTTATGCTATTCCCTTTTATTGTAAGAGACAGAGCTAGAATATGGTTGGACTCACAACCTAAAGAAAGCCTGAACTCTTGGGAAAAGCTAGTCAATGCCTTCTTGGCAAAGTTCTTTCCACCTCAAAAATTGAGTAAGCTTAGAGTGGAAGTCCAAACCTTCAGACAGAAGGAAGGTGAATCCCTCTATGAAGCTTGGGAAAGATACAAACAATTGATCAGAAAGTGTCCTTCTGACATGCTTTCTGAATGGAGCATCATAGGTATCTTCTATGATGGTCTGTATGAACTGTCCAAGATGTCATTGGATAGTTCTGCTGGAGGCTCTCTTCATCTGAAGAAGACGCCTGCAGAAGCTCAAGAACTGATCGAAATGGTTGCAAATAACCAATTCATGTACACTTCTGAAAGGAATCCTGTGAACAATGGGACGAATCAGAAGAAAGGAGTTCTTGAGATTGATACTCTGAATGCCATATTGGCTCAGAACAAAATATTGACTCAGCAAGTCAATTTGGTTTCTCAAAGTCTGTCTGGAATGCAAGCTGCACCAGGCAGTACTAAGGACGCTTCATCTGAAGAAGAAGCTTATGATACTGAGAACCCTTCAATGGAAGAGGTGAATTACATGGGAGAACCCTATGGAAACACCTATAATCCTTCATGGAGAAATCATCCAAATCTCTCATGGAAGGATCAACAGAGACCTCGACAAGGTTTCAACAACAATAATGGTGGAAGAAACAAGTTTAGCAATGGCAAGCCTTTTCCATCATCTTCTCAGCAACAGACAGAGAATTCTAAGCAGAGCCACTCTGACTTAGCAACCATGGTCTCTGATCTAATCAAAACCACTCAAAGTTTCATGACTGAAACAAGGTCCTCCATTAGAAACTTGGAGGCACAAGTGGGTCAGCTGAGTAAGAAAATTACTGAACTCCCTCCTAGCACTCTTCTAAGCAATACAGAAGAGAATCCAAAAGGAGAATGCAAGGCAATCAACATGACCTACATGGCCAAACTAGGAGAGGAAGAAGAGGCAGTGAACACCACTGAGGAAGACCTCAATGGACGTCCACTAGCCTCCAATGAGTTTCCTAATGAGGAACCATGGGAATCTGAGGCTCATAATGAGACCATAGAGATTCCATTGGACTTACTTCTGCCATTCATGAGCTCTGATGAGTATTCTTCCTCTGAAGAGGATGAGTATGTCACTGAAGAGCAAGTTGCTAAATACCTTGGAGCAATCATGAAGCTAAATGACAAGTTATTTGGTAATGAGACTTGGGAGGATGAACCCCCTTTGCTCACCAAAGAACTGGATGACTTGTCTAGGCAGAGATTACCTCAAAAGAGACAGGATCCTGGGAAGTTTTCAATACCTTGTACCATAGGCACCATGACCTTCAAGAAGGCCTTGTGTGACCTAGGCTCAAGCATAAACCTCATGCCTTTCTCTGTAATGGAGAAGCTAGTGATCTTTGAGGTGCAAGCTGCAAAAATCTCACTAGAGATGGCAGACAATTCAAGAAAATAAGCTTATGGGCTTGTAGAGGATGTTCTGGTAAAGATTGAAGACCATTACATCCCTGCTGATTTCATAGTCCTAGAGACTGGGAAGTGCATGGATGAATCCATCATCCTTGGCAAACCCTTCCTAGCCACAGCAAAGGCTGTGATTGATGTGGACAGAGGAGAATTGATCATTCAAGTGAATGAAGAATCCTTTGTGTTTAAGGCTCAAGGGTATCCCTCTGTCACCATGGAAAGGAAGCATGAAGAGCTTCTCTCAAAACAGAGCCAAACAGAGCCCCCACAGTCAAACTCTAAGTTTGGTGTTGGGAGGCCACAACCAAACTCTAAGTTTGGTGTTGAACCCCCTCATTCAAACTCTAAGTTTGGTGTTGGGAGATTCCAACATTGCTCTCAGCATTTGTGAGGCTCCATGAGAGCCCACTGTCAAGCTACTGACATTAAAGAAGCGCTTGTTGGGAGGCAACCCAATGTTATATTTTATCTATTTTCCTTTGTTATTTTATGTTTTCTGTAGGTTGATGATCATGAGAAGTCACAAAATCAATTGAAAAAGCAAAAACAGAATGAAAAACAGAAAGAAAAGCAACACACCCTGGAGGAGAACTTACTGGCGTTTAAACGCCAGTGAAGCTAGCAAATAGGCGTTTAACGCCTAGTCTGGCACCATTCTGGGCGTTTAACGCTAGAAAGGGGCACCAGACTGGCGTTAAACACCAGGAAAGGGCAAGAAGTTGGCGTTAAACGCCAGAATTGGGCACCAGCCCGGCGTTTAACGCCAGAATTGGCATAAAGAGCATTTTTGCTCGCCACTTGGTGCAGGGATGAATTTTCCTTGACACCTCAGGATCTGTGGACCCCACAGTATCCCCACCTACCCCACCACTCTCTCTCTTCTTCACCCATTCACCAATCACCTCAACACCTCTTCCCCAAAAACCCTTCACCTATCAAATCCCATCTTTCTCTTCACCACTCACATCCATCCTTCATAAAACCCCACCTACCTCACCATTCAAATTCAAACCACTTTCCCTCCCAAACCCACCCTTCCATAACCGAACCCTACCCTTCTCTCCACCCCTATATAAACCCATCTTCACTCCTTCATTTTCACACAACCTAAACACTACTTCTCCCCCTTTTGGCCGAACCACAAAGCGATCTCCATCCCCTTCTATTTCTTCTTCTTCTACTCTCTTCTTTCTTCTTTTGCTCGAGGACGAGCAAACCTTTTAAGTTTGGTGTGGTAAAAGCATCGCTTTTTGTTTTTCCATAACCATTTATGGCATCCAAGGCCGGAGAAACTTCTAGAAAGAGGAAAGGGAAGGCAAAAGCTTCCGCCTCCGAGTCATGGGAGATGGAGAGATTCATCTCAAGGGTGCATCAAGACCACTTCTATGAAGTTGTGGCCTTGAAGAAGGTGATCCCCGAGGTCCCTTTTAAACTCAAAAAGAGTGAATATCCAGAGATCCAACATGAGATCCGAAGAAGAGGTTGGGAAGTTCTTACCAACCCCATTCAACAAGTCGGAATCTTAATGGTTCAAGAGTTCTATGCCAATGCATGGATCACCAAGAACCATGATCAAAGTGTGAACCCGGACCCAAAGAATTGGATAACAATGGTTCGGGGGAAATACTTGGATTTTAGTACGGAAAATGTGAGGTTGGCATTCAACTTGCCCATGATGCAAGGAAATGAACACCCTTACACTAGAAGGGTCAACTTTGATCAAAGGTTGGACCAAGTCCTCATAGACATTTGTGAAGAGGGCGCTCAATGGAAGAGAGATTCAAGAGGAAAGCCGGTTCAACTGAGAAGGCATGACCTCAAGCCCATGGCTAGAGGATGGTTGGAGTTTATCCAACGCTCAATCATTCCGACTAGCAACCGGTCCGAAGTTACTATAGACCGGGCTATCATAATTCATAGCATCATGATTGGAGAGGAAGTAGAAGTTCATGAGGTTATATCCCAAGAACTTTATAAGGTGGCGAACAAGTCCTCTACCTTGGCAAGGTTAGCCTTCCCTCATCTCATTTGTCACATCTGTTATTCAGCTGGAGTTGACATAGAGGAAGACATCCCCATTGATGAGGACAAGCCCATCACTAAGAAAAGGATGGAGCAAACAAGAGACCCCTCTCATCATGAAATCCCTGAGATGCCTCAAGGGATGCACTTTCCTCCACAAAACTATTGGGAGCAAATCAATACCTCCCTAGGAGAATTGAGTTCCAACATGGGACAACTAAGGGTGGAGCACCAAGAACATTCCATCCTCCTCCATGAAATTAGAGAAGATCAAAGAATCATGAGAGAGGAGCAACAAAGACAAGGAAGAGACATTGAGGAGCTCAAGCACTCCATAAGATCTTCAAGAGGAAGAACAAGCCGCCATCACTAAGGCAGACCCGTTCTTTAATTTCCTTGTTCTCTATTTTCCTGTTTTTCGAATTTTAATGCTTATGTTTATTTATGTTTGTTTCTTTTGATCATTAGTGTCTTAGTGTCTATGCCTTAAAGTTATGAATGTCCTATAGATCCATCACCTTTCTTGAATGAAAAATGTTCTTAATTGTAAAAGAGAAGAATTGCATGAATTTTGAATTTTATAACAGATTAATTATATTGATGTGGTGGCAATACTTTTGTTTTCTGAATGTATGCTTAAACAGTGCATATGTCTTTTGAATTTGTTGTTCATGAATGGTTGGCTCTTGAAAGAATGATGAAAAAGGAGACATGTTACTGAGGATCTGAAAAATCATAAAAATGATTCTTGAAGCAAGAAAAAGTAGTGAATACAAAAAAAAAAAGGGGAGAAAAACGAAAAAAAAAAAGAAAAAGAAAAAAAAGAGAGAAAAAGAATAAAGTTTTGATCCAAGGCAAAAAGAGTGTGCTTAAGAACCCTGGACACCTCTAATTGGGGACTCTAGCAAAGCTGAGTTACAATCTGAAAACGTTCACCCAGTTATGTGTCTGTGGCATGTATGTATCCGGTGGTAATACTGGAAGACAGAGTGCTTTGGGCCACGGCCAAGACTCATAAAGTAGCTGTGTTCAAGAATCATCATACTTAACTAGGAGAATCAATAACACTATCTAGATTCTGAGTTCCTATAGAGGCCAATCATTCTAAATTTCAAAGGATAGAGTGAGATGCCAAAACTGTTCAGAAGCAAAAAGCTAAAAGTCCCGCTCATCTAATTAATACTGATCTTCATAGATATTTTTGAAATTCATTGCATATTCTCTTCTTTTTATCTTATTTGATTTTCAGTTGCTTGGGGACAAGCAACAATTTAAGTTTGGTGTTGTGATGAGCGGATAATTTGTACGCTTTTTGGCATTGTTTTTAGTATGTTTTTAGTATGTTTTAGTTAGTTTTTATTATATTTCTATTAGTTTTTAGTTAAAATTCACTTTTCTGGACTTTACTATGAGTTTGTGTATTTTTCTGTGATTTCAGGTATTTTCTGGCTGAAATTGAGGGACCTGAGCAAAAATATGATTCAGAGACTAAAAAGGACTGCAGATGTTGTTGGATTCTGACCTCCTTGCACTCGAAGTGGATTTTCTGGAGCTACAGAAGCCCAATTGGCGCGCTCTTAACGGCGTTGGAAGGTAGACATCCTGGGCTTTCCAGCAATATATAATAGTCCATACTTTGCCCGAGATTTGATGGCCCAAACTGGCGTTCTAAATCAGCTCAAAACTGCCCGGCGTTAAACGCCGGAACTGGCACAAGAATGGGAGTTAAACGCCCAAACTGGCACAAAAGCTGGCGTTTAACTCCAAGAGAAGTCTCTACACGAAAATGCTTCAATGCTCAGCCCAAGCACACACCAAGTGGGCCCGGAAGTGGATTTTTATGTCATCTCTGTAAACCCTAGGCTACTAGTTCTCTACAAATAGGACCTTTTGCTATTGTATTCTCATCTTGAGATCTTTGAATCTTTTGATCACGTATGGGGGCTGGCCTCTCGGCCATGCCTAGACCTTGTTCTTATGTATTTTCAATGATGGAGTTTCTACACACCATAGATTAAGGTGTGGAGCTCTGCTGTACCTCGAGTATTCTATTGTTCTTTTATTCAATTCAGCTTATTCTTGTTCTAAGATATTCATTTGCACCCAGGAACATGATGAATGTGATGATTATGTGACACTCATCATCATTCTCACCTATGAACGAGTGCCTGACAACCTCTTCTGTTCTACAAGCAAACAAGGCTTGAATGTTTATCTCTTGGATCCCTTGATCGGAATCTTCGTGGTATAAGCTAGAATTGATGGCGGCATTCAAGAGAATCCGGAAGATCTAAACCTTGTCTGTGGTATTCTGAGTAGGATTCAATGATTGAATGACTGTGACGAGCTTCAAACTCCTGAAGGCTGGGCGTTAGTGACAGACGCAAAAGAATCACTGGATTCTATTCCAACCTGATTGAGAACCGACAGATGATTAGCCGTGCCGTGACAGGGTGCGTAGAACATTTTCACTGAGAGGATGGGAGGTAGCCACTGACAACGGTGAAATGCTACATACAGCTTGCCATGGAAAGGAGTAAGAAGGATTGGATGAAGACAGTAGGAAAGCAGAGAGACGGAAGGGACAAAGCATCTCCATACGCTTATCTGAAATTCTCACCAATGAATTACATAAGTATCTCTATCTTTATCTTTATGTTTTATTCATACATCATCCATAACCATTTGAGTTTGCCTGACTAAGATTTACAAGGTGACCATAGCTTGCTTCATACCAACAATCTCTGTGGGATCGACCCTTACTCGCGTAAGGTTTATTACTTGGACGACCCAGTACACTTGCTGGTTAGTTGTGCGAAGTTGTGATAAATAGTTGAGATTGCAATTGAGCGTACCATGTTGATGGCGCCATTGATGATCACAATTTCATTAATGCACAATTCGAATTCCATCTTTCTTGATAAGTTCGAATTCTCTACTCCTTCCTTCTATTTTTCTTTTCCTCTGACACCTCAAGGAATCTCTGTACTGTGACATAGAGGATTCCATATTTTCTTGTTCTTTTCTCTTTTATATGAGCAGGAGCAAAGACAAAAGCATTCTTGTTGAGGCTGACCCTGAACCTGAAAGGACCTTGAAGCGAAAGCTAAGAGAAGCTAAGGCACAATTCTCTGTAGAGGACCTAACAAAAATCTTCAAAGAAAAAGAACCCATGGCAGCCGAAAACAACAACAATGCCAACAATGCAAGGAAGGTGCTGGGTGACTTTACTGCACCTACTCCCGACTTCTATGGGAGAAGCATCTCTATCCCTGCCATTGGAGCAAACAACTTTGAGCTTAAGCCTCAATTAGTTTCTCTAATGCAACAGAATTGCAAGTTTCATGGACTTCCATTGGAAGATCCTCATCAGTTTTTAGTTGAGTTCTTGCAAATCTGTGACACTGTCAAGACTAATGGGGTTGACCCTGAGGTCTACAGACTTATGCTATTCCCTTTTATTGTAAGAGACAGAGCTAGAATATGGTTGGACTCACAACCTAAAGAAAGCCTGAACTCTTGGGAAAAGCTAGTCAATGCCTTCTTGGCAAAGTTCTTTCCACCTCAAAAATTGAGTAAGCTTAGAGTGGAAGTCCAAACCTTCAGACAGAAGGAAGGTGAATCCCTCTATGAAGCTTGGGAAAGATACAAACAATTGATCAGAAAGTGTCCTTCTGACATGCTTTCTGAATGGAGCATCATAGGTATCTTCTATAATGGTCTGTATGAACTGTCCAAGATGTCATTGGATAGTTCTGCTGGAGGCTCTCTTCATCTGAAGAAGACGCCTGCAGAAGCTCAAGAACTGATCGAAATGGTTGCAAATAACCAATTCATGTACACTTCTGAAAGGAATCCTGTGAACAATGGGACGAATCAGAAGAAAGGAGTTCTTGAGATTGATACTCTGAATGCCATATTGGCTCAGAACAAAATATTGACTCAGCAAGTCAATTTGGTTTCTCAATGTCTGTTTGGAATGCAAGCTGCACCAGGCAGTACTAAGGACGCTTCATCTGAAGAAGAAGCTTATGATACTGAGAACCCTTCAATGGAAGAGGTGAATTACATGGGAGAACCCTATGGAAACACCTATAATCCTTCATGGAGAAATCATCCAAATCTCTCATGGAAGGATCAACAGAGACCTCGACAAGGTTTCAACAACAATAATGGTGGAAGAAACAAGTTTAGCAATGGCAAGCCTTTTCCATCATCTTCTCAGCAACAGACAGAGAATTCTAAGCAGAGCCACTCTGACTTAGCAACCATGGTCTCTGATCTAATCAAAACCACTCAAAGTTTCATGACTGAAACAAGGTCCTCCATTAGAAACTTGGAGGCACAAGTGGGTCAGCTGAGTAAGAAAATTACTGAACTCCCTCCTAGCACTCTTCTAAGCAATACAGAAGAGAATCCAAAAGGAGAATGCAAGGCAATCAACATGACCTACATGGCCAAACTAGGAGAGGAAGAAGAGGCAGTGAACACCACTGAGGAAGACCTCAATGGACGTCCACTAGCCTCCAATGAGTTTCCTAATGAGGAACCATGGGAATCTGAGGCTCATAATGAGACCATAGAGATTCCATTGGACTTACTTCTGCCATTCATGAGCTCTGATGAGTATTCTTCCTCTGAAGAGGATGAGTATGTCACTGAAGAGCAAGTTGCTAAATACCTTGGAGCAATCATGAAGCTAAATGACAAGTTATTTGGTAATGAGACTTGGGAGGATGAACCCCCTTTGCTCACCAAAGAACTGGATGACTTGTCTAGGCAGAGATTACCTCAAAAGAGACAGGATCCTGGGAAGTTTTCAATACCTTGTACCATAGGCACCATGACCTTCAAGAAGGCCTTGTGTGACCTAGGCTCAAGCATAAACCTCATGCCTTTCTCTGTAATGGAGAAGCTAGTGATCTTTGAGGTGCAAGCTGCAAAAATCTCACTAGAGATGGCAGACAATTCAAGAAAATAAGCTTATGGGCTTGTAGAGGATGTTCTGGTAAAGATTGAAGACCATTACATCCCTGCTGATTTCATAGTCCTAGAGACTGGGAAGTGCATGGATGAATCCATCATCCTTGGCAAACCCTTCCTAGCCACAGCAAAGGCTGTGATTGATGTGGACAGAGGAGAATTGATCATTCAAGTGAATGAAGAATCCTTTGTGTTTAAGGCTCAAGGGTATCCCTCTGTCACCATGGAAAGGAAGCATGAAGAGCTTCTCTCAAAACAGAGCCAAACAGAGCCCCCACAGTCAAACTCTAAGTTTGGTGTTGGGAGGCCACAACCAAACTCTAAGTTTGGTGTTGAACCCCCTCATTCAAACTCTAAGTTTGGTGTTGGGAGATTCCAACATTGCTCTCAGCATTTGTGAGGCTCCATGAGAGCCCACTGTCAAGCTACTGACATTAAAGAAGCGCTTGTTGGGAGGCAACCCAATGTTATATTTTATCTATTTTCCTTTGTTATTTTATGTTTTCTGTAGGTTGATGATCATGAGAAGTCACAAAATCAATTGAAAAAGCAAAAACAGAATGAAAAACAGAAAGAAAAGCAACACACCCTGGAGGAGAACTTACTGGCGTTTAAACGCCAGTGAAGCTAGCAAATAGGCGTTTAACGCCTAGTCTGGCACCATTCTGGGCGTTTAACGCTAGAAAGGGGCACCAGACTGGCGTTAAACACCAGGAAAGGGCAAGAAGTTGGCGTTAAACGCCAGAATTGGGCACCAGCCCGGCGTTTAACGCCAGAATTGGCATAAAGAGCATTTTTGCTCGCCACTTGGTGCAGGGATGAATTTTCCTTGACACCTCAGGATCTGTGGACCCCACAGTATCCCCACCTACCCCACCACTCTCTCTCTTCTTCACCCATTCACCAATCACCTCAACACCTCTTCCCCAAAAACCCTTCACCTATCAAATCCCATCTTTCTCTTCACCACTCACATCCATCCTTCATAAAACCCCACCTACCTCACCATTCAAATTCAAACCACTTTCCCTCCCAAACCCACCCTTCCATAACCGAACCCTACCCTTCTCTCCACCCCTATATAAACCCATCTTCACTCCTTCATTTTCACACAACCTAAACACTACTTCTCCCCCTTTTGGCCGAACCACAAAGCGATCTCCATCCCCTTCTATTTCTTCTTCTTCTACTCTCTTCTTTCTTCTTTTGCTCGAGGACGAGCAAACCTTTTAAGTTTGGTGTGGTAAAAGCATCGCTTTTTGTTTTTCCATAACCATTTATGGCATCCAAGGCCGGAGAAACTTCTAGAAAGAGGAAAGGGAAGGCAAAAGCTTCCGCCTCCGAGTCATGGGAGATGGAGAGATTCATCTCAAGGGTGCATCAAGACCACTTCTATGAAGTTGTGGCCTTGAAGAAGGTGATCCCCGAGGTCCCTTTTAAACTCAAAAAGAGTGAATATCCAGAGATCCGACATGAGATCCGAAGAAGAGGTTGGGAAGTTCTTACCAACCCCATTCAACAAGTCGGAATCTTAATGGTTCAAGAGTTCTATGCCAATGCATGGATCACCAAGAACCATGATCAAAGTGTGAACCCGGACCCAAAGAATTGGATAACAATGGTTCGGGGGAAATACTTGGATTTTAGTACGGAAAATGTGAGGTTGGCATTCAACTTGCCCATGATGCAAGGAAATGAACACCCTTACACTAGAAGGGTCAACTTTGATCAAAGGTTGGACCAAGTCCTCATAGACATTTGTGAAGAGGGCGCTCAATGGAAGAGAGATTCAAGAGGAAAGCCGGTTCAACTGAGAAGGCATGACCTCAAGCCCATGGCTAGAGGATGGTTGGAGTTTATCCAACGCTCAATCATTCCGACTAGCAACCGGTCCGAAGTTACTATAGACCGGGCTATCATAATTCATAGCATCATGATTGGAGAGGAAGTAGAAGTTCATGAGGTTATATCCCAAGAACTTTATAAGGTGGCGAACAAGTCCTCTACCTTGGCAAGGTTAGCCTTCCCTCATCTCATTTGTCACCTCTGTTATTCAGTTGGAGTTGACATAGAGGAAGACATCCCCATTGATGAGGACAAGCCCATCACTAAGAAAAGGATGGAGCAAACAAGAGACCCCTCTCATCATGAAATCCCTGAGATGCCTCAAGGGATGCACTTTCCTCCACAAAACTATTGGGAGCAAATCAATACCTCCCTAGGAGAATTGAGTTCCAACATGGGACAACTAAGGGTGGAGCACCAAGAACATTCCATCCTCCTCCATGAAATTAGAGAAGATCAAAGAATCATGAGAGAGGAGCAACAAAGACAAGGAAGAGACATTGAGGAGCTCAAGCACTCCATAAGATCTTCAAGAGGAAGAACAAGCCGCCATCACTAAGGCAGACCCGTTCTTTAATTTCCTTGTTCTCTATTTTCCTGTTTTTCGAATTTTAATGCTTATGTTTATTTATGTTTGTTTCTTTTGATCATTAGTGTCTTAGTGTCTATGCCTTAAAGTTATGAATGTCCTATAGATCCATCACCTTTCTTGAATGAAAAATGTTCTTAATTGTAAAAGAGAAGAATTGCATGAATTTTGAATTTTATAACAGATTAATTATATTGATGTGGTGGCAATACTTTTGTTTTCTGAATGTATGCTTAAACAGTGCATATGTCTTTTGAATTTGTTGTTCATGAATGGTTGGCTCTTGAAAGAATGATGAAAAAGGAGACATGTTACTGAGGATCTGAAAAATCATAAAAATGATTCTTGAAGCAAGAAAAAGTAGTGAATACAAAAAAAAGGGGAGAAAAACGAAAAAAAAAAGAAAAAGAAAAAAAAGAGAGAAAAAGAATAAAGTTTTGATCCAAGGCAAAAAGAGTGTGCTTAAGAACCCTGGACACCTCTAATTGGGGACTCTAGCAAAGCTGAGTTACAATCTGAAAACGTTCACCCAGTTATGTGTCTGTGGCATGTATGTATCCGGTGGTAATACTGGAAGACAGAGTGCTTTGGGCCACGGCCAAGACTCATAAAGTAGCTGTGTTCAAGAATCATCATACTTAACTAGGAGAATCAATAACACTATCTAGATTCTGAGTTCCTATAGAGGCCAATCATTCTAAATTTCAAAGGATAGAGTGAGATGCCAAAACTGTTCAGAAGCAAAAAGCTAAAAGCCCCGCTCATCTAATTAATACTGATCTTCATAGATATTTTTGAAATTCATTGCATATTCTCTTCTTTTTATCTTATTTGATTTTCAGTTGCTTGGGGACAAGCAACAATTTAAGTTTGGTGTTGTGATGAGCGGATAATTTGTACGCTTTTTGGCATTGTTTTTAGTATGTTTTTAGTATGTTTTAGTTAGTTTTTATTATATTTCTATTAGTTTTTAGTTAAAATTCACTTTTCTGGACTTTACTATGAGTTTGTGTATTTTTCTGTGATTTCAGGTATTTTCTGGCTGAAATTGAGGGACCTGAGCAAAAATATGATTCAGAGACTAAAAAGGACTGCAGATGTTGTTGGATTCTGACCTCCTTGCACTCGAAGTGGATTTTCTGGAGCTACAGAAGCCCAATTGGCGCGCTCTTAACGGCGTTGGAAGGTAGACATCCTGGGCTTTCCAGCAATATATAATAGTCCATACTTTGCCCGAGATTTGATGGCCCAAACTGGCGTTCTAAATCAGCTCAAAACTGCCCGGCGTTAAACGCCGGAACTGGCACAAGAATGGGAGTTAAACGCCCAAACTGGCACAAAAGCTGGCGTTTAACTCCAAGAGAAGTCTCTACACGAAAATGCTTCAATGCTCAGCCCAAGCACACACCAAGTGGGCCCGGAAGTGGATTTTTATGTCATCTCTGTAAACCCTAGGCTACTAGTTCTCTACAAATAGGACCTTTTGCTATTGTATTCTCATCTTGAGATCTTTGAATCTTTTGATCACGTATGGGGGCTGGCCTCTCGGCCATGCCTAGACCTTGTTCTTATGTATTTTCAATGGTGGAGTTTCTACACACCATAGATTAAGGTGTGGAGCTCTGCTGTACCTCGAGTATTCTATTGTTCTTCTATTCAATTCAGCTTATTCTTGTTCTAAGATATTCATTTGCACCCAGGAACATGATGAATGTGATGATTATGTGACACTCATCATCATTCTCACCTATGAACGAGTGCCTGACAACCTCTTCTGTTCTACAAGCAAACAAGGCTTGAATGTTTATCTCTTGGATCCCTTGATCGGAATCTTCGTGGTATAATCTAGAATTGATGGCGGCATTCAAGAGAATCCGGAAGATCTAAACCTTGTCTGTGGTATTCTGTGTAGGATTCAATGATTGAATGACTGTGACGAGCTTCAAACTCCTGAAGGCTGGGCGTTAGTGACAGACGCAAAAGAATCACTGGATTCTATTCCAACCTGATTGAGAACCGACAGATGATTAGCCGTGCCGTGACAGGGTGCGTAGAACATTTTCACTGAGAGGATGGGAGGTAGCCACTGACAACGGTGAAATGCTACATACAGCTTGCCATGGAAAGGAGTAAGAAGGATTGGATGAAGACAGTAGGAAAGCAGAGAGACGGAAGGGACAAAGCATCTCCATACGCTTATCTGAAATTCTCACCAATGAATTACATAAGTATCTCTATCTTTATCTTTATGTTTTATTCATACATCATCCATAACCATTTGAGTTTGCCTGACTAAGATTTACAAGGTGACCATAGCTTGCTTCATACCAACAATCTCTGTGGGATCGACCCTTACTCGCGTAAGGTTTATTACTTGGACGACCCAGTACACTTGCTGGTTAGTTGTGCGAAGTTGTGATAAATAGTTGAGATTGCAATTGAGCGTACCATGTTGATGGCGCCATTGATGATCACAATTTCGTGCACCAGAAGCAAGCTATGGTCATCTTGTAAATCTCAGTCAGCCAGATTCAAATGGTTATAGGTGATTTATGAATAAAGCATAAAATAAAGATAGAGATACTTATGCAATTCATTGGTGAGAATTTCAGATAAGCGTATGGAGATGCTTTGTCCCTTCCGTCTCTCTGCTTTCCTACTGTCTTCATCCAACCCTTCCTACTCCTTTCCATGGCAAGCTGTATGTAGGGTTTCACCGTTATCAGTGGCTACCTCCCATCCTCTCAGTGAAAATGTTCAACGCGCTCTATCACAGCACGGCTATTCAGCTGTCGGTTCTCGATCATGTCGGAATAGAATCCAGTGATTCTTTTGCGTCTGTCACTAACGCCCCACAATCGTGAGTTTGAAGCTCGTCACAGTCATTCAATCCTTGAATCCTACTCAGAATACCACAGACAAGGTTTAGACCTTCCGGATTCTCTTGAATGCCGCCATCAATTCTAGCTTATACCACGAAGATTTTGATTAAGGGATCCAAGAGATATCCACTCAATATAAGGTAGAACGGAGGTGGTTGTCAGGCACACGTTCATAAGTGAGAATGATGATGAGTGTCACGGATCATCACATTCATCAAGTTGAGGTACAAGTGATATCTTAGAAAAAGAATAAGCCGAATTGAATAGAAGAACAATAGTAATTGCATTAATACTCGAGGTACAACAGAGCTCCACACCTTAATCTATGGTGTGTAGAAACTCCACCGTTGAAAATACATAAGAACAAGGTCTAGGCATGGCCGAGAGGCCAGCTCCAAAACGTGATCAAAAGATTCAAAGACCTAAAGATGATAATACAATAACAAAAGGTCCTACTTATAGAGAACTAGTAGCTTAGGGTTTACAAAGATGAGTAAATGACATAAAAATCAACTTCCGGGCCCACTTGGTGTGTGCTTGGGCTGAGCATTGAAGTATTTTCGTGTAGAGACTCTTCTTGGAGTTAAACACCAGCTTTTGTGCCAGTTTGGGCGTTTAACTCTTATTCTTGTGCCAATTCTGCCGTTTTACGCCAGAATTCTTGAGCTGACTTGGAACGCCTGTTTGGGCCATCAAATCTCAGGCAAAGTATAGACTATTATACATTGCTGGAAAGCCCAGGATGTCTACTTTCCAGCGTAGTTGAGAGTGCGCCAATTGGGCTTCTGTAGCTCTAGAAAATCCACTTCGAGTGCAGGGAGGTCAGAATCCAACAGCATCTGCAGTCCTTTTCAACCTCTGAATCAGATTTTTGCTCAGGTCCCTCAATTTCAGCCAGAAAATACCTGAAATCACAGAAAAACACACAAACTCATAGTAAAGTTCAGAAAAGTGAATTTTAACTAAAAACTAATAAAAATATAATAAAAACTAACTAAAACATACTAAAAACATACTAAAAACAATGCTAAAAAGCGTATAAATTATCCGCTCATCACAACACCAAACTTAAATTGTTGCTTGTCCCCAAGCAACTAAAAATTAAATAAGATAAAAAGAAGAGAATATGCAATGAACTCTAAAAACATCCATGAAGATCAGTATTAATTAGATGAGCGGGGCTTTAGCTTTTTGCCTCTGAACAGTTTTGGCATCTCACTTTATCCTTTGAAATTCAGAATGATTGGCTTCTCTAGGAACTCAGAATCCAAATAGTGTTATTGATTCTCCTAGTTAAGTATGATGATTCTTGAACATAGCTACTTTATGAGTCTTGGCCGTGGCCCAAAGCACTCTGTCTTCCAGTATTACCACTGGATACATACATGCCACAGACACATAACTGGGTGAACGTTTTCAAATTGTGACTCAGCTTTGCTAGAGTCCCCAATTAGAGGTGTCCAAGGTTCTTAAGCACACTCTTTTTGCCTTGGATCACAACTTTATTATTTCTTTTTCTTTTTCCTCTTCTCTCTTTTTTTTCTTTTTCTTTTTTTGTATTCACTGCTTGTTCTTGCTTCAAGAATTATTTTTATGATTTTTCAGATCCTCAGTAACATGTCTCCTTTTTCATCATTCTTTCAAGAGCCAACATTCATGAACAACAAATTCAAAAGACATATGCACTGTTCAAGCATACATTCAGAAATCAAAAGTATTGCCATCACATCAAAATAATTAATCTGTTATAAAATTCAAAATTCATGCAATTCTTCTCTTTTCTAATTAAGAATGTTTTTCATTTAAGAAAGGTGATGGATTCATAGGACATTCATAACTTTAAGGCATAGATACTAAGACACTAATGATCATAAGACACAAACAAAGATAAACATAGGCATAAAAATTCGAAAAACAGGAAATTAAGGAACAAGGAGATTAAAGAACGGGTCCACCTTAGTGATGGCGGCTTGTTCTTCCTCCTGAAGATCTTATGGAGTGCTTGAGCTCCTCAATGTCTCTTCCTTGCCTTTGTTGCTCCTCTCTCATGATTCTTTGATCTTCTCTAATTTCATGGAGGAGAATGGAATGTTCTTGGTGCTCCACCCTTAGCTGTCCCATGTTGGAACTCAATTCTCCTAGAGAGGTGTTGATTTGCTCCCAATAGTTTTGTGGAGGAAAGTGCATCCCTTGAGGCATCTCAGGGATTTCATCATGAGGAATTTCCTCATGCTCTTGATGAGGTTCTCTTATTTGCTCCACCCTTTTCTTGGTGATGGGCTTGAGGTCATGCCTTCTTAGTTGAACCGGCTTCCCTCTTGAATCTCTCTTCCATTGAGCGCCCTCTTTACAAATGTCTATGAGGACTTGGTCCAACCTTTGATCAAAGTTGACCCTTTTTTAGTTTGAAAGGGACCTCAGGGATCACCTTCTTCTTGGCCACAACTTCATAGAAGTGGTCTTGATGCACCCTTGAGATGAATCTCTCCATCTCCCATGACTCAGAGGTGGAAGCTTTTGCCTTCCCTTTCCTCTTTCTAGAGATTTCTCCAGCCTTAAATGCCATAAATGGTTATGGAAAAATAAAAAGCAATGCTTTTACCACACCAAACTTAGAAGGTTTGCTCGTCCTCGAGCAAAAGGAGAAAGAAGAGAGTAGAAGAAGAAGAAATAGAGGAGATGGAGGTGGCTTTGTGGCTCGGCTAAGGGGGAGAAGTAGTGTTTAGGTTGTTTGAAAATGAAGGAGTGAAGATGGGTTTATATAGGGGTGGAGAGAGGGGTAGGGTTCGGTCATGTGAGGGTGGGTTGGGAGGGAAAGTGGTTTGAATTTGAATGTTGAGGTAGGTGAGGTTTTATGAAGGATGGATGTGAGTGGTGAGGAGAATAGTGGGATTTGATAGGTGAGGGGTTTTTGGGGAAGAGGTGTTGAGGTGATTGGTGAATGGGTGAAGAAGAGAGAGGGTGGTGAGGTAGGTGGGGATCCTGTGGGGTCTACAGATCCTGAGGTGTCAAGGAAAATTCATCCCTGCACCAAGTGGCGAGAAAAAATGCTCTTTATGAATTCTGGCGTTAAACGCCAGGCTGGTGCCCATTTCTGGCGTTTAACGCCAGCTTCTTGCCCTTTCCTGGCGTTTAACGCCAGTCTGGTGCCCCTTTTTGGCGTTAAACGCCCAGAATGGTGCCAGACTAGGCGTTAAACGCCCATTTGCTGCCCTTACTGGTGTTTAAACGCCAGCAAGTTTTCCTCTAGGGTGTGCTGTTTTTCTTTCTGTTTTTCATGCTGTTTTTGCTTTTTCAATCGATTTTGTGACTTCCCATGATCATCAACCTATAGAAAACATAAAATAACAACGGAAAATAGATAAATATAACATTGGGTTGCCTTCCAACAAGCGCTTCTTTAATGTCAGTAGCTTGACAGTGGGCTCTCATGGAGCCTCACAGATACTCAGAGCAATGTTGGAACCTCCCAACACTAAACTTAGAGTTTGAATGTGGGGGTTCAACACCAAACTTAGAGTTTGACTGTGGGGGCTCTGTTTGACTCTGTTTTGATAGAAGCTCTTCATGCTTCCTCTCCATGGGTACTAGCGTGTGACTTCATTAATGCAGCACATGGCTTGCAATTTTGGCTTGAAGTAATATATCAAGGGGAAATAAAGCCATATGAAGGCATTAGGACTTAGAGCTCATTTAGACATAGTTTTACATAGTAGGAGTAGGAGTAGTGTAGAGTAGTGATCTTTTATTTTTCTCTTAGGGTTTTAATTAGGTTTTTAATGTAGCATTTTATAGTTCAATTTTGGTCTTGGAATTTTCTATCTTATTGTAAGTACTCTTTAATCTTCTCTATAATTTTACTACTCTTGCTACAATTTCCTCTTGTTCATGTTACTTTGTTAATATATGCAATTTTGGTTTCTTGCAGTTTTGGTTGATGAATTTAGTGTTTTATGATTTATATTTGCTTGATTGAATGTTTATTGTTGATATTGTGAATAGTTTGTCTTCATGCCTAGGGTCAAGCTGCACGACCCGGGCTGATTAAAGACAAGGCGACCGACCCCCTCAGGTCAGGATTACCCGACCTCTTCCTAAAGAGTTCGGCCAAATCGCCAGAGGAGCCCAAAGTAGGCCTAAACCAAGGAACACAGCCAAAATCTAAAGGCAGCCAAGGCCTAGAAAGATAAGGCGGTTCCCCTTAAAAGATAAGATAACTCCATTCAAAGATAAGATAAGATAACTATCTTATCTCCAGAAAGGTTACTCTACACCATTATAAATACACTGGAGCACCCAGGTATAACTCATACTCTGATTCTACTAAAAACCTGCTTAAATCCCATGCTAACTTAAGCATCGGAGTCTCTTGCAGGTACCACCACCCTCCGGTGATGAAGGATCAGTAGCTCCACCAAGCCCAACAAGTCAGACACATTAGCACTGACCACTGCAACAAGATCTCGTCCGAGATTGACCTACAGTTTCAGGTAACCCTCGGAACATCGGCGCCATTGCCGGGGACCTGGAAGTCATCCCATAATCATGGCGAACAACCTTGACAATGACCACGACTCAGATCTAGAAAACACGAATTAAGCCTGACAAAGACAGCAATTAAGTGGTTCGACACTTTGCCCCCTAGATCCATTGCAAGTTTCGACGACTTGGCCAAGAAATTTCTTGCCCGATTTTCCATCTAGAAGGACAAAGCCAAACACGCCCTAAGCCTATTAGGGATCAAGCAAGGAGATCGGGAGAGTCTTCGTAGCTATATGGAGAGGTTCAACAAAGCATGTCTGGACATACAAAGCATACCAACAGAAGCAGCAATTATGGGTCTCATCAATGGTCTGCGAGAAGGACCTTTTAGTCACTCCATATCAAAGAAGCATCCAACATCTCTAAATGAAGTGCAGGAACGAGCTGAGAAGTATATCAACATGGAGGAAAACTCTCGGCTAGGAGAGACCTCAAAATCCGGATTCTCCTACTCCTCCCTGGATAAGGATAAAGAGCCCAAGAAAAAAGAAGATCAATATGGCGAGAAGCCTAAAAAATACAACAACTACACCCCCCCTCCGGGTGTTTCTTGTGGATATTTACCGAGAAGTATGCCATACCCAAAAGATCCCACTACCTCGTCCACTTAAAAGCAAGAAAGAAGGAGGAAATCAGACAGAATACTGTGAATATCACCGAATCTATAGACATCCTACCAATGAGTGCTTCGACTTAAAAAATGTTATTGAGAAATTGGTAAGAGAAGGAGAACTAGATCGGTATTTAGCCAACAAATCGAATGAGCCCCGCAAAAGAAGAAGGGACGAAGAGGTTGGACGAGGAGAACGATCACTTCGTACCTCGGAGAGACACGTTCATATGATAAACGGAGGATTCGCAGGAGGGGGATCTCAAAATCATCTCGCAAAAGGAACCTTAAAGAAGTATATCATGTCGAGGGAGGAGAAGGATCACCCGACCTCCCTACTATTCCTGTTCTAAGATATTCGTTGCACTTTAACTTGATGAGTGTGATGATCCGTGACACTCATCATCATTCTCGCCTATGAACGCGCGTGATTGACAACCACTTCCGTTCTACCTTAGACCGGGCGCATATCTCTTGGATTCCTTAATCAGAATCTTCGTGGTATAAGCTAGAATTGATGGCGGCATTCATTGGAATCCGAAAAGTCTAACCTTGTCTATGGTATTCCGAGTAGAATTCCGGGATTGAATGACTGTGACAAGGTTCAAACTCCTGAAGGCTGGGCGTTAGTGACAAACGCAAAAGAATCACTGGATTCTATTCCAACCTGATTGAGAACCGACAGATGATTAGTCGTGCTGTGACAGAGCATTTGGACCATTTTCACTGAGAGGATGGGATGTAGCCATTGACAACGGTGATGCCCTACATACAGCTTGCCATGGAAAGGAGTGATGAAAAACTAGAAGGAAGAAGTAGAAAAGCAGAGATTCAGAAGGAACACAGCACCTCCATACACCTATCTGAAATCCCCATCATTGGATTACATGAGTAACTTTATCTTTATTTTATGTTTATTATTTATTATTAATTTTCGAAAATCCATAATCAATTACTATCTGCCTGACTGAGATTTACAAGGTGACCATAGCTTGCTTCATACCAACAATCTCTGTGGGATCGACCCTTACTCACGTAAGGTTTATTACTTGGACGACACAGTACACTTGCTGGTTAGTTGAGCGAAGTTGTGGAAAGAAAGTGCTGAGTTAATAGATGCACATACCAAAGAGCCATTATTGATGATCACAATTTCGTCCACCAAGTTTTTGGCATCGTTGCCGGGGATTGTTCGAGTATGGACAACTGACGGTTCGTCTTGTTGCTCAGATTAGGTAATTTTCTTTTTATTTTTCTTTTCAAAAAGTTTTCAAAAAATTTTTTCAAAATTTTTCCCTTTGTTTTCGAAAATTTTTCAAAATTTTTTTAAGAATGAATTCTAGTGTTTCATGAAACATATTTTAGCTTGGCTGGCTATTAAGCCATGTCTAACTCATAGGATTTTGATTGAGGACTATGAATTCATTACTTCCTTTTTCCTATATGTTTTTCGAAAAATATAAAAGAAAATCCAAAAAAATTAGAAAATAATAAAAACCAAAAATATTTTGTGTTTCATGTTTGAGTCTTGAGTCAATTTTTAAGTTTGGTGTTAATTGCATGTTTTAAAAAAATTATTATGCATTTTTTGAAAATTCATGCGTTCATGGTGTTCTTCATGATCTTCAAGTTGTTCTTGGTAAGTCTTCTTGTTTGATCTTGATGTTTTCTTGTTTTGCATCTTTTGTTATTTTTCATATGCATTTTTTGTTTGTTAGAGTCAATGCATTAAAGATTTCTAAGTTTGGTGTCTTGCATGTTTTCTTTGCACCAAAATTTTTTTCAAAATTATGTTCTTGATGTTCATCATGATCTTCAAAGTGTTCTTGGTGTTCATCTTGACATTCATAGTGTTCTTGCATGCATAATGTGTTTTGATCCAAAATTTTCATGTTTTGGGTCATTTTTATGTTTTTCTCTCTCATCATAAAAAAAAATTGTTTCCTTAATTTTCTCATAATTTTTGAAAATTTGAGTTGACTTAGTCAAAAATTTTTAAAATTAGTTGTTTCTTACAAGTCAAGTCAAAATTTTCAATTTTTAAAAATCTTATCTTTTCAAAACTTTTTCAAATCAAATCTTTTCCATTTTTATCTTATTAATTTCGAAAATTTTAAAAATTATTTTCAAAATCTTTTTCTTAATTTTATTTCAAATTTTCGAAAACTTAATTAACAATTAATGTGATTGATTCAAAAATGTGAAGTTTGTTACTTTCTTATTAAGAAAGGTTCAATCTTTAAATTCTAGAATCTTATCTTTTAGTTTCTTGTTAGTTAAGTAATTAATTTTAATTTTAAAAAATTAAATCTTTTTCAACCATATCTTTTTATCATATCTTTTTCAAAAATTTGATTTCAAAATATCTTATCTAACTTCTTATCTTTTTATCTTTTCAAATTTGATTTTAATATCTTTTTCAACTAACTATTTGACTTTTTGTTTGTCTCTTATCTTTTTCAAAACCACCTAACTACTTTTTCCTCTTTAATTTTCAAAAATATCTAATCTCTTTTTCAAAAATTCTTTTTAATTGTTTTAAATTTTAATTTTAATTATATCTTATCTTTAATTTTCGAAAATCACTAACTACTTTTTCAAAATTATTTTCGAATTCTCCCTCTCTTCTCTTATTCTATTTATTTATTTATTTACTAACACTTCTCTTCACCTCTCTTCATCTCCAATCACTGCCTCTATCCTCACCCTTGTGATTGGATTCTCCACTTTTATTCCTTTCTTCTTCTACTAATAATAAGGATCCTCTTTGTCCAGATATAGAGGATTCCTCTTCCTTTTCTTTTTTTCTTCTCTTTCATATGAGCAGGAACAAGGAAAAAGACACTCTTGTTGAAGCTGATCCAGAACCTGAAAGGACTCTAAAAAGGAAACTAAGAGAAGCTAAATTACAACAATCTAGAGGCAACCTTTCTGAAATTTTCGAACAAGAGAAGGAGATGGCAGCCGAACCCAACAACAATAATGCAAGGAGGATGCCTAGTGATTTCACTAAACCAATGTCCAAGTTTGATGGAAGAAGCATCTCAATTCCTGCCATTGAAGCAAAAAATTTTGAGCTGAAACCTCAATTAGTTGCTTTGATGCAACAGAACTGCAAGTTTCATGGACTTCCATCTGAAGATCCTTATCAGTTTTTAACTGAGTTCTTGCAGATTTGTGAGACTGTTAAGACAAATGGAGTAGATCCTGAAGTCTACAGGCTCATGCTTTTCCCTTTTGCTGTAAGAGACAGAGCTAGAACATGGTTGGACTCACAACCTAAAGATAGCCTGGACTCCTGGGATAAGCTGGTCACGGCCTTCTTGGATATATTCTTTCCTCCTCAAAAGCTGAGCAAGCTTAGAGTGGATGTTAAGACCTTCAAACAAAAAGATGGTGAATCCCTCTATGAAGCTTGGGAAAGATACAAGCAGATGACCAAAAAGTGTCATTCTGACATGTTTTTTCAAAATAGACCATATTAGATATATTCTATTATGGTCTATCTGAGTTTTCCAAGATGTCATTGGACCATTCTACAGGTGGATCCATTCACCTAAAGAAAATGCCTGCAGAAGCTCAAGAACTTATTGACATGGTTGCAAATAACCAATTCATGTACACTTCTGAGAGGAATTCTGTGAATAATGGGACGCCTCAGAGGAAGGGAGTTCTTGAAATTGATGCTCTGAATGCCATATTGGCTCAGAACAAAGTGTTGACTCAGCAAGTCAACATGATCTCTCAAAGTCTGAATGGATGGAAAAATGCATCCAACAGTACTAAAGAGGCAGCTTCTGAAGAAGCTTATGATCCTGAGAACCCTGCAATAGCAGAGGTAAATTACATGGGTGAACCTTATGGGAACACCTATAATTCATCATGGAGAAATCATCCAAATTTCTCATGGATGGATCAACAAAAGCCTCAACAAGGCTTTAACAATGGTGGAGAAACAGGCTAAGCAATAACAAGCCTTTTCTATCATCTTCTCAGCAACAGACAGAGAATTCTGAACAGAGCCCCTCTAACTTATCAAACATAGTCTCTGATCTGTCTAAGGCCACTTTAAGTTTCATGAGTGTAACAAGATCATCAATTAAAAATTTGGAGGCACAAGTGGGCCAGCTGAGTAAGAAAGTCCCTGAAACTTCTCCCAGTATTCTCCCAAGCAATACAGAAGAAAATCCAAAAGGAGAGTGCAAGTATTACCACTTGATAGATAAGCACCACAAGCATTTAATTAGAGGACTTCATTAAGCTCATTTGTTTCCTTTCTTGACTCTCTAATCATTGATGCTCAAAGCCTTGAGCTTTGAGGGAGTGCATTTGCACTTTGAGCCTAACCTTGACTCTAAGTGTTTTGTTTTCAAGCTTTTTGCTTGATACATAAACACCACAAGTACTTAACAATGAAATTGTCATTGGTACTCAGAGCCTTCAGCTTTCTCATTCTTTCCCCTTTTACTTTCTTGCCTTATATGCATTTGCTTACTTCAAGGTTTTCATGATTTCCAAAGATTTCACAAAACGTACCAGATGAAAACTTTAATTAAATAAAATCTAATGCAATTGAGGAACAATTAATCATACTAGCCTTCCAATACTTGTATGCACATGCTAAGTTCTTCTTTAATTCCTTGTTTGTTTATGATCATGATACTTTATTGCTGTTGAGTTCACAAAACTCAAGTTGGTAGTCATAATATCACAACAACATGTTGCAAATCAAAATTCAGGCTATGCTTATTCATACCACACATGCATACAGAGAAGATAAAGACAATCATGTAATTTAAAGTGCTGGAAACAAATGAGAGGAAAAGGAACTTTACAACCTTGTAATTCATCTGCTTTATTGTTGTGATTTTCCTCCCATTCTTCTCCTTCCTATACCAAACTCAGAATGCTTGTTCATCCTCAAGCAACAATTAGAACAGTGGTGATGGGGCTAAGATGGATCATGAGTGTCTTACACAATGAATTGTTAGTAGTGCATGTGTTTAAGCAAGCAAAATTAACATAACCATGAAGGAACAGAGAAACAGAGACATTGTGATTGCTAAAGTAAGAAGGATGTGCACAATACATTGCATAAAAGATAAGTGGCACACCAAACATAGTGTGACACTTTCACTTGAAATTGATGCAAGTGTCCAGTAAAGATTGGAAGCAAATTTTGTTGCATAGCAACACCAAACTTAGAATGCAATCACATGTCAATTTATTTGAACTAAAACTAAGCAAATGAAACTGTTACATGTTAAATACACTCACCAAGCCAAGAATCTGTCACGAATAAGGATCTCTTGGTGATGTATTAACAAAAACAGTTAATAAAAGAAAGCATTAAAAACAAGGAAATCACTAAAACAAAGAGAATGAAAAACAAAATATCAAGACAAAAGAAAGATAACAATGCAAAGGCAATATGATTATGCAGACAAGTGGTGTTGCTGAATGAATTGCATAGAAAAATAAGTGGCACACCAAACTTAGAATCTTAGTGTGACACTTCCATGTAGAATTGATGCAATCATCCAAAGGGATTGAGAACAAATTGTTGCAGGGCAACACCAAACTTAGAATGTAACCATATGCCAATTTATTGAAATTTAAACAAAACAGACAGAGAAAATGAACTAGACAAAGAAATAAAATGTTACCCAAGGTTGGGTTGCCTCCCAACAAGCGCTCTTTTAATGTCATTAGCTTGACATGTTCTTCACTTTCTTCCTCTTCTTCCAGTTTGTTAAGAGGAATGACCTCAAGGGGGGAGAAGTTTTAGCTATTGCCCCTTGTCTTGGTCTCTCCTCAGCAAGCTTTCTTTTGTTAATGGCTTAATTGAGCCTGCTTGCTGGATCAGGGGTGGGATTGATGCTCTTGTTAGTTGCCTTCACTTCTTTGGATTCAAGACTTGGTTGCTGTGTGATTATTGGAGTTTTATCTTCATCTAGAGCCTCTTGAATTGGTGTTTCCATGAGCCCTTCCTTTATGCACTTCTCTGCTTCCATTGAGTGTGATTTCTCTTGATTGTCTTCCTCACTTTCTTGTTCTTCCACTTCCTCTTTTGCACTCAACATTTGACTTAATAGCACTTTCATGGAGGAGGTTTGTTGTTCTTCCCAAGATTCCTTCATCTCCTCTTCATATCTTTCAATCACAGATTCAAGTGTTGAGAGTTTTTGGTTTAAGGAAGTTTGTGAGGGTTGTGAGTTTTCATGTGCTCTTGTTATCTCAAGTGCAGTTTCAGGTTCAAATACCTCCACCACCTCATTCTTCACTGAAAATTTGCTTGACACGGGGGCCTCTTCTTCTTGCTCTTCCACTTCCTCCTTCACACTTAACATTTGATTAGCAACACTTCCATGTTTTTGAGGGAGTTCTCTTGGTCATTCCAGGACCTCTGTGCTTCCCTTTCATATCTTTCAAGCATGGTTTCAAGCCTTGAGAGGCTTTGATTCATGGAAGTTTGTGTGGACTGTGAGTTTTGGAAGAGATTTTGTGTCAAGGGATAGTTAAGTGATGAAGAATTTTTAGATGAAAAACTAGGAGGTGAGGTTTGACAGCTTACCATGAGTAAATTGAAGGTTTGCTCAAGTGATGATAGCTCTTAATAAGTGGAGTATGAATTGTCAAATATTTTCTGGGTTTGATTCTCCCAAGCACAACTTGAAGAATTGTTGAATTCATCACAATATGAATCATCTTGTGGCATTGGAGAACAATTTTCCATGTATGTATTGACAGCACAATCAAGTGAATCACTGAAATTCCCTTCCCAGCCATGGTTTTTGTAACTGTTATAACAGTATGAGTCACTTTGTGGCTCTGGGAAATAGTTCATTTCACTTGACTGTTCATACTCCCTCATTCCTTGTTGATACTCCCATCCACCATGAGGATAATGATATGAATCATTTTGTGGTGGTGGTTGGTATCCCTCATGATTCTCTTGCTCATCTTGTGGTTCTGAAGCATATCTCCATTGATTGGAGTGCTCAGAAATTGTGATCTCTTGGTCATATTCTCAGCCACCATTAGAGATTGGTGATAATGGGAAATATCCCATAAAATTTGTTTCATCACAAGATGAGTTGAACTCCATTTAAATTTTGTAAAACACAACACCATTGAAAAGGAAATTCATGTCTCAGATGAGATTTGCTTAGTGAGGCAAAAACACAAACACCTTGATTTCAGTTTAAAACAGAGAACAAAAACAAAGAAAATACTTAATCTAAACTTCTCACCCACTTAATCATTGTTGATCTAAATCAATCCCCGGTAATGGCACCAAAAACTTGATGTGCGGAAAACGATATCCAACATAAAACTTACCGGCAAGTGTACCGGGTCACATCAAGTAGTAAAACTCACTTAGAGTGAGGTCGATCCCATAGGGATTGATGGATCAAGAAACTTTAGTGGGTGATTAGTTTAGTTAAGCTAACATTGGTGAGTGATAATTGATGCAGCAGAAAGCAAATAACAAGAAGATTTAAAGTGCAGAAAGTAAATTGGACAGAAACTTAAAGAGCAAGAAATGTAAATTGCAGAAACTTAAATGACAAGAAATGTAAATTGCAGTAAATGTAAAAGGGAATGGATGCCAGAAATTAAAGAAAGCAATAGATCAAGCAACTGGAAATTTAAATTGCAGGAAGAATAAAGGAAATTAGGTGCTGGGATTCAAACAGAATTGAAAATGTAAAGTGCAATAAATCAGAGAATTAAGAGATGAAGAGAATTGCAAATGATCTAAACAAAAGTGTAGATTTGCATAAGGTTGCTTGGTTCAAATTGGTCTGGTGTGTGGAAACCTTCAAGGGAAGTGCTCGGTCAACTAAGGCAGCGCAGCATTCAATATTGCTGGTTCCAGGCTCGTGCAATGTTCAATTGTAGCGCTCAGTTAAAAGAGAAAGCGTAGCACCTCTTTTGATTTGGAGAGAGCTCCCATATGTGCTTGGTTCGAGCCTTGGTGAATGCATTGTGTGTGCTGCGCCATGATTTTCCTTGTTGAGCCCCACGATAAAGTTAACTTAGCGCTCTCTCTTTGAGCGCTGATGCCTTGCTTCTTTGGCTCACTTGGTGCGCGTTGCTTTTCCTTGGCCTATCAATGATGTAGCGCTCGGTTATTAAAGCCAATGCAGCGCTACTAGCTTTGGCTTACTTGGACGCTCCCTTACTTCATATTGCAACGTTACATGCATGCTTGCATTTACTTTAATAAAGCTTAATGCATTAACATTAAAGCTCTCATTTGCCAATTGCAATGCATGGCTTTAATTAATAATGCTTAGTGCATTAACGTTAATTGCATTAGAAATTAAAGTTTGCATGCTTTCATTGGCCATGGCATTTATTTGCTTAATTAATTAACGTTTCATGTATTTCATGCATGCTTTCATTATTGGTGCGGTCATTAAATGCATGCATGCATGAATCACATTCATCATACGTCATCAAATCCACAATCGTCAACAACAATTTCAGTTCTATCTTAAGGTCCACTAGTCTAAAGTTCACGAAACATTACATATTACATAAAGAAAACCGAAATCATAACTTTGCCGACTATCCTCTACGCACAAAACCACTTCACCACAAACTTTCAAGCCTTCACTCAACACCAAGAACATTCTATATCATGAAAAAGAACAAAAATCAAAGCTAGGATTTATGACATTCAACTAAACACAAGGGTTTAGTGATATCTACCTTGTGCAATGAGACCCACTACTCACTCAAGCTAGATTACACCTAAATAACAAGAACACAAAGAAACCCAACAATCCACAAGCCATTTTCAAAAATGAAATAAGGCAGAAAAATTGAGAATAAAAGAGTGAGTTTCTTACCACTTTGTTTAAATAGAAATGAAGAGCCCTATGAGAGCTTCGCGTAGCCACAAACGACTCGTCGATCGGAGCATCGTAGCTCAAGATATGACCAAAAGAAGGAGGAAATAAATAGTGCTCTTCTTCTTCCTCTCTTCTCTCAAAACTAGTGCCCCTCTCTTTGTGTGTGTGCTAAAAAATGAGCTAAAAGCTCATTAAAATGTGCTTTTATATGTTGGGCTTGGGCCCAACTTAGGCCCGGTCCAACCACGTAGCGTTTTTGGTTCGTGTTCATACCCTAGGTCGAGATGTCCGACTCGGGAAGATTGACGACAAGCCAACCGACCTCTTCAGGTCCGGACTACCCGACCTCTTATCCTAGAGCTCGACCAAATCACTAGGAGAGCCCAAAAAGGGTCCAAACAGAGGAACACGACCCAAATCCAAAGGCAGCCCAAGCCTATAGAGATAAGGATGTTTCCTCTGAAGATAAGATGACTTCAATCAAAGATATGATAAGATAACTATCTTATCTCTAGGAAAGGTCACTCCCCACCATTATAAATACACTGGAGCACCCAGATATAACTCATACTCTGATTCTACTATAAACCTGCTTAATACCCTTGCTAACTTGAGCATTGGAGTCCCTTGCAGGTACCACCAACCTCCGGAGATGAAGGATCAGCAGCACTGCCAAGTCTAACAGGTCGGACACGATAGCTTCGACCACCATCATCAAGTTGGACATAGTAACTCCGACTAGCACAGAAGATCTCGTCCGAGATCGACTTACAGTTTTAGGTAACCCACGAAACATTGGCGCCGTTGCCGGGGAACCTGGAAGTCATCGCATCATCATGGCGGACAACCTTGACAATGACCACGGCTCTGATCTAGAGAACAGGACGTCGCACAAGAACGCGGATGCCACACCAAAGGATACTCCTCAACAAAACAAGGATAAGAGTCAACCAAATGCAGAAATCCTAGAGGCACTTCAAACTCAACAAGAACGCCTCAAACAACTGGAAAGAGAGGCCGAGCATCAACGAGAAGCTGAGAAGGACCTCAGAAGGGAAACTAGGCGACGTAAAGAATTGGAGGACAAACTATTACGACTTGAAGCAAATCTAAAAGCCAAGACCGCTCGATCCAATCACGAAGATAAGCCCCGTAAAGATCAAGACCCATTCACCAAAGAAATTATGAAAGCCAAAGCCCCAAAGGACTTTAAAGCTCCCGACATGACCTCGTACGATGGCACATCAGATCTGAGCCATCATTTCAGTAATTTCAGAAGCAGAATATATCTCACCGATGCCTCAGATGCAATTCGATGCAAAGCCTTCCCAACTACCTTAACAAAAACAGCAATCAAGTGGTTTGACAGTTTGCCGCCCAGATCCATCGCAAGTTTTGACGACCTAGCCAAGAAATTCCTCGCCAGATTCTCCATCCAGAAGGACAAAACCAAGCATGCCCCAAGCTTGTTAGGGATCAAGCAAGGAGATCAGGAAAGTCTTCGTAACTACATGAAAAGATTCAACAAAGCATGTCTAGACATACAAAGTCTGTCAACTGAAGCAGCCATTATGGGTCTCATCAATGGCCTACGAGAGGGACCTTTTAGTCATTCTATATCAAAGAAACATCCCACATCTCTGAATGAAGTACAAGAACGAGCAAAGAAGTACATCAACATGGAAGAAAACTCTCGACTAGGAGAGATCTCAAAATCCAGATCCTTTTACTCCTCCTGGGATAAGGATAAAGAGTCCAAGAAAAAAGAAGATCAGCATAGAGAGAAGATTAAGAAATACTACAATTATACCCCTTTTCAGGTGTCTCTCGTGGAAGTCTACCGAGAAGTATGCCACACTGAAAAGATCCCACCACCACGTCCACTTAAAAGCAAAAATGGAGGAGGAAATCAGACGGAATACTGTGAATACCATCAAATATATGGACATCCCACCAACAAGTGCTTCGACTTGAAGAATGTCATAGAAAAATTGGTAAGAGAAGGAAGACTAGATCGGTACTTAGCCAGTAAGATAGATGAGTCCAGAAAGAGAAGAAGAGACGAAGAGGTCGGACGAACAGAACGACCACCTCGTACCCCGGAGAGACATGTTCACGTGATACATGGAGGATTTGCGGGAGGGAGAATCTCAAAATCATCTCGCAAAAGACACCTAAAAGAGGTATATCACGTCGAGGAAGGAGAAGGAGCACCCGACCTCCCTACTATTACTTTCACTAAAGAGGACGCAGTTGGAGTCATCTCGGGACATGATGATCCTATGGTCATCACTATCATATTGGCCAACGCAAACCTCCACCGTACGCTGGTGGACCAAGGAAGTTCGACTGACATCTTGTTTAAAACCGCATTTGACAAACTCGGCCTGGAAAAAAAGAGCTCAGAGCATATCCAAAAAGCCTATCCGAATTAAGAGACTGGTGCATGAAATTGTGATCATCAATGGCGCCCCATCAACATGGTACGCTCAATTGCAATCTCAACTTTTTATTACAACTTCGCACAACTAACCATCAAGTGCACTGGGTCGTCCAAGTAATAAACCTTACGCGAGTAAGGGTCGATCCCACAGAGATTGTTGGTATGAAGCTGATGAGCGGATAATTTGTACGCTTTTTGGCATTGTTTTTAGTATGTTTTTAGTATGTTTTAGTTAATTTTTATTATATTTCTATTAGTTTTTAGTTAAAATTCACTTTTCTGGACTTTACTATGAGT
Source organism: Arachis hypogaea (assembly GCF_003086295.3). Taxonomy (NCBI): domain Eukaryota; kingdom Viridiplantae; phylum Streptophyta; class Magnoliopsida; order Fabales; family Fabaceae; genus Arachis; species Arachis hypogaea. The sequence goes on from NC_092042.1 coordinate 68,728,821, forward strand.
TTGTGTATTTTTCTGTGATTTCAGGTATTTTCTGGCTGAAATTGAGGGACCTGAGCAAAAATATGATTCAGAGACTAAAAAGGACTGCAGATGTTGTTGGATTCTGACCTCCTTGCACTCGAAGTGGATTTTCTGGAGCTACAGAAGCCCAATTGGCGCGTTCTTAACGGCGTTGGAAGGTAGACATCCTGGGCTTTCCAGCAATATATAATAGTCCATACTTTGCCCGAGATTTGATGGCCCAAACTGGCGTTCTAAATCAGCTCAAAACTGCCCGGCGTTAAACGCCGGAACTGGCACAAGAATGGGAGTTAAACGCCCAAACTGGCACAAAAGCTGGCGTTTAACTCCAAGAGAAGTCTCTACACGAAAATGCTTCAATGCTCAGCCCAAGCACACACCAAGTGGGCTCGGAAGTGGATTTTTATGTCATCTCTGTAAACCCTAGGCTACTAGTTCTCTACAAATAGGACCTTTTGCTATTGTATTCTCATCTTGAGATCTTTGAATCTTTTGATCACGTATGGGGGCTGGCCTCTCGGCCATGCCTAGACCTTGTTCTTATGTATTTCCAATGGTGGAGTTTCTACACACCATAGATTAAGGTGTGGAGCTCTGCTGTACCTCGAGTATTCTATTGTTCTTCTATTCAATTCAGCTTATTCTTGTTCTAAGATATTCATTTGCACCCAGGAACATGATGAATGTGATGATTATGTGACACTCATCATCATTCTCACCTATGAACGAGTGCCTGACAACCTCTTCTGTTCTACAAGCAAACAAGGCTTGAATGTTTATCTCTTGGATCCCTTGATCAGAATCTTCGTGGTATAAGCTAGAATTGATGGCGGCATTCAAGAGAATCCGGAAGATCTAAACCTTGTCTGTGGTATTCTGAGTAGGATTCAATGATTGAATGACTGTGACGAGCTTCAAACTCCTGAAGGCTGGGCGTTAGTGACAGACGCAAAAGAATCACTGGATTCTATTCCAACCTGATTGAGAACCGACAGATGATTAGCCGTGCCGTGACAGGGTGCGTAGAATATTTTCACTGAGAGGATGGGAGGTAGCCACTGACAACGGTGAAATGCTACATACAGCTTGCCATGGAAAGGAGTAAGAAGGATTGGATGAAGACAGTAGGAAAGCAGAGAGACGGAAGGGACAAAGCATCTCCATACGCTTATCTGAAATTCTCACCAATGAATTACATAAGTATCTCTATCTTTATCTTTATGTTTTATTCATACATCATCCATAACCATTTGAGTTTGCCTGACTAAGATTTACAAGGTGACCATAGCTTGCTTCATACCAACAATCTCTGTGGGATCGACCCTTACTCGCGTAAGGTTTATTACTTGGACGACCCAGTACACTTGCTGGTTAGTTGTGCGAAGTTGTGATAAATAGTTGAGATTGCAATTGAGCGTACCATGTTGATGGCGCCATTGATGATCACAATTTCATTAATGCACAATTCGAATTCCATCTTTCTTGATAAGTTCGAATTCTCTACTCCTTCCTTCTATTTTTCTTTTCCTCTGACACCTCAAGGAATCTCTGTACTGTGACATAGAGGATTCCATATTTTCTTGTTCTTTTCTCTTTTATATGAGCAGGAGCAAAGACAAAAGCATTCTTGTTGAGGCTGACCCTGAACCTGAAAGGACCTTGAAGCGAAAGCTAAGAGAAGCTAAGGCACAATTCTCTGTAGAGGACCTAACAGAAATCTTCAAAGAAAAAGAACCCATGGCAGCCGAAAACAACAACAATGCCAACAATGCAAGGAAGGTGCTGGGTGACTTTACTGCACCTACTCCCGACTTCTATGGGAGAAGCATCTCTATCCCTGCCATTGGAGCAAACAACTTTGAGCTTAAGCCTCAATTAGTTTCTCTAATGCAACAGAATTGCAAGTTTCATGGACTTCCATTGGAAGATCCTCATCAGTTTTTAGTTGAGTTCTTGCAAATCTGTGACACTGTCAAGACTAATGGGGTTGACCCTGAGGTCTACAGACTTATGCTATTCCCTTTTATTGTAAGAGGCAGAGCTAGAATATGGTTGGACTCACAACCTAAAGAAAGCCTGAACTCTTGGGAAAAGCTAGTCAATGCCTTCTTGGCAAAGTTCTTTCCACCTCAAAAATTGAGTAAGCTTAGAGTGGAAGTCCAAACCTTCAAACAGAAGGAAGGTGAATCCCTCTATGAAGCTTGGGAAAGATACAAACAATTGATCAGAAAGTGTCCTTCTGACATGCTTTCTGAATGGAGCATCATAGGTATCTTCTATGATGGTCTGTATGAACTGTCCAAGATGTCATTGGATAGTTCTGCTGGAGGCTCTCTTCATCTGAAGAAGACGCCTGCAGAAGCTCAAGAACTGATCGAAATGGTTGCAAATAACCAATTCATGTACACTTCTGAAAGGAATCCTGTGAACAATGGGACGAATCAGAAGAAAGGAGTTCTTGAGATTGATACTCTGAATGCCATATTGGCTCAGAACAAAATATTGACTCAGCAAGTCAATTTGGTTTCTCAAAGTCTGTCTGGAATGCAAGCTGCACCAGGCAGTACTAAGGACGCTTCATCTGAAGAAGAAGCTTATGATACTGAGAACCCTTCAATGGAAGAGGTGAATTACATGGGAGAACCCTATGGAAACACCTATAATCCTTCATGGAGAAATCATCCAAATCTCTCATGGAAGGATCAACAGAGACCTCGACAAGGTTTCAACAATAATAATGGTGGAAGAAACAAGTTTAGCAATGGCAAGCCTTTTCCATCATCTTCTCAGCAACAGACAGAGAATTCTAAGCAGAGCCACTCTGACTTAGCAACCATGGTCTCTGATCTAATCAAAACCACTCAAAGTTTCATGACTGAAACAAGGTCCTCCATTAGAAACTTGGAGGCACAAGTGGGTCAGCTGAGTAAGAAAATTACTGAACTCCCTCCTAGCACTCTTCTAAGCAATACAGAAGAGAATCCAAAAGGAGAATGCAAGGCAATCAACATGACCTACATGGCCAAACTAGGAGAGGAAGAAGAGGCAGTGAACACCACTGAGGAAGACCTCAATGGACGTCCACTAGCCTCCAATGAGTTTCCTAATGAGGAACCATGGGAATCTAAGGCTCATAATGAGACCATAGAGATTCCATTGGACTTACTTCTGCCATTCATGAGCTCTGATGAGTATTCTTCCTCTGAAGAGGATGAGTATGTCACTGAAGAGCAAGTTGCTAAATACCTTGGAGCAATCATGAAGCTAAATGACAAGTTATTTGGTAATGAGACTTGGGAGGATGAACCCCCTTTGCTCACCAAAGAACTGGATGACTTGTCTAGGCAGAGATTACCTCAAAAGAGACAGGATCCTGGGAAGTTTTCAATACCTTGTACCATAGGCACCATGACCTTCAAGAAGGCCTTGTGTGACCTAGGCTCAAGCATAAACCTCATGCCTTTCTCTGTAATGGAGAAGCTAGTGATCTTTGAGGTGCAAGCTGCAAAAATCTCACTAGAGATGGCAGACAATTCAAGAAAATAAGCTTATGGGCTTGTAGAGGATGTTCTGGTAAAGATTGAAGACCATTACATCCCTGCTGATTTCATAGTCCTAGAGACTGGGAAGTGCATGGATGAATCCATCATCCTTGGCAGACCCTTCCTAGCCACAGCAAAGGCTGTGATTGATGTGGACAGAGGAGAATTGATCATTCAAGTGAATGAAGAATCCTTTGTGTTTAAGGCTCAAGGGTATCCCTCTGTCACCATGGAAAGGAAGCATGAAGAGCTTCTCTCAAAACAGAGCCAAACAGAGCCCCCACAGTCAAACTCTAAGTTTGGTGTTGGGAGGCCACAACCAAACTCTAAGTTTGGTGTTGAACCCCCTCATTCAAACTCTAAGTTTGGTGTTGGGAGATTCCAACATTGCTCTCAGCATTTGTGAGGCTCCATGAGAGCCCACTGTCAAGCTACTGACATTAAAGAAGCGCTTGTTGGGAGGCAACCCAATGTTATATTTTATCTATTTTCCTTTGTTATTTTATGTTTTCTGTAGGTTGATGATCATGAGAAGTCACAAAATCAATTGAAAAAGCAAAAACAGAATGAAAAACAGAAAGAAAAGCAACACACCCTGGAGGAGAACTTACTGGCGTTTAAACGCCAGTGAAGCTAGCAAATAGGCGTTTAACGCCTAGTCTGGCACCATTCTGGGCGTTTAACGCTAGAAAGGGGCACCAGACTGGCGTTAAACACCAGGAAAGGGCAAGAAGTTGGCGTTAAACGCCAGAAATGGGCACCAGCCCGGCGTTTAACGCCAGAATTGGCATAAAGAGCATTTTTGCTCGCCACTTGGTGCAGGGATGAATTTTCCTTGACACCTCAGGATCTGTGGACCCCACAGGATCCCCACCTACCCCACCACTCTCTCTCTTCTTCACCCATTCACCAATCACCTCAACACCTCTTCCCCAAAAACCCTTCACCTATCAAATCCCATCTTTCTCTTCACTACTCACATCCATCCTTCATAAAACCCCACCTACCTCACCATTCAAATTCAAACCACTTTCCCTCCCAAACCCACCCTTCCATAACCGAACCCTACCCTTCTCTCCACCCCTATATAAACCCATCTTCACTCCTTCATTTTCACACAACCTAAACACTACTTCTCCCCCTTTTGGCCGAACTACAAAGCGATCTCCATCCCCTTCTATTTCTTCTTCTTCTACTCTCTTCTTTCTTCTTTTGCTCGAGGACGAGCAAACCTTTTAAGTTTGGTGTGGTAAAAGCATCGCTTTTTGTTTTTCCATAACCATTTATGGCATCCAAGGCCGGAGAAACTTCTAGAAAGAGGAAAGGGAAGGCAAAAGCTTCCGCCTCCGAGTCATGGGAGATGGAGAGATTCATCTCAAGGGTGCATCAAGACCACTTCTATGAAGTTGTGGCCTTGAAGAAGGTGATCCCCGAGGTCCCTTTTAAACTCAAAAAGAGTGAATATCCAGAGATCCGACATGAGATCCGAAGAAGAGGTTGGGAAGTTCTTACCAACCCCATTCAACAAGTCGGAATCTTAATGGTTCAAGAGTTCTATGCCAATGCATGGATCACCAAGAACCATGATCAAAGTGTGAACCCGGACCCAAAGAATTGGATAACAATGGTTCGGGGGAAATACTTGGATTTTAGTACGGAAAATGTGAGGTTGGCATTCAACTTGCCCATGATGCAAGGAAATGAACACCCTTACACTAGAAGGGTCAACTTTGATCAAAGGTTGGACCAAGTCCTCATAGACATTTGTGAAGAGGGCGCTCAATAGAAGAGAGATTCAAGAGGAAAGCCGGTTCAACTGAGAAGGCATGACCTCAAGCCCATGGCTAGAGGATGGTTGGAGTTTATCCAACGCTCAATCATTCCGACTAGCAACCGGTCCGAAGTTACTATAGACCGGGCTATCATAATTCATAGCATCATGATTGGAGAGGAAGTAGAAGTTCATGAGGTTATATCCCAAGAACTTTATAAGGTGGCGAACAAGTCCTCTACCTTGGCAAGGTTAGCCTTCCCTCATCTCATTTGTCACCTCTGTTATTCAGTTGGAGTTGACATAGAGGAAGACATCCCCATTGATGAGGACAAGCCCATCACTAAGAAAAGGATGGAGCAAACAAGAGACCCCTCTCATCATGAAATCCCTGAGATGCCTCAAGGGATGCACTTTCCTCCACAAAACTATTGGGAGCAAATCAATACCTCCCTAGGAGAATTGAGTTCCAACATGGGACAACTAAGGGTGGAGCACCAAGAACATTCCATCCTCCTCCATGAAATTAGAGAAGATCAAAGAATCATGAGAGAGGAGCAACAAAGACAAGGAAGAGACATTGAGGAGCTCAAGCACTCCATAAGATCTTCAAGAGGAAGAACAAGCCGCCATCACTAAGGCAGACCCGTTCTTTAATTTCCTTGTTCTCTATTTTCCTGTTTTTCGAATTTTAATGCTTATGTTTATTTATGTTTGTTTCTTTTGATCATTAGTGTCTTAGTGTCTATGCCTTAAAGTTATGAATGTCCTATAGATCCATCACCTTTCTTGAATGAAAAATGTTCTTAATTGTAAAAGAGAAGAATTGCATGAATTTTGAATTTTATAACAGATTAATTATATTGATGTGGTGGCAATACTTTTGTTTTCTGAATGTATGCTTAAACAGTGCATATGTCTTTTGAATTTGTTGTTCATGAATGGTTGGCTCTTGAAAGAATGATGAAAAAGGAGACATGTTACTGAGGATCTGAAAAATCATAAAAATGATTCTTGAAGCAAGAAAAAGTAGTGAATACAAAAAAAGGGGAGAAAAACGAAAAAAAGAAAAAGAAAAAAAAAGAGAGAAAAAGAATAAAGTTTTGATCCAAGGCAAAAAGAGTGTGCTTAAGAACCCTGGACACCTCTAATTGGGGACTCTAGCAAAGCTGAGTTACAATCTGAAAACGTTCACCCAGTTATGTGTCTGTGGCATGTATGTATCCGGTGGTAATACTGGAAGACAGAGTGCTTTGGGCCACGGCCAAGACTCATAAAGTAGCTGTGTTCAAGAATCATCATACTTAACTAGGAGAATCAATAACACTATCTAGATTCTGAGTTCCTATAGAGGCCAATCATTCTAAATTTCAAAGGATAGAGTGAGATGCCAAAACTGTTCAGAAGCAAAAAGCTAAAAGCCCCGCTCATCTAATTAATACTGATCTTCATAGATATTTTTGAAATTCATTGCATATTCTCTTCTTTTTATCTTATTTGATTTTCAGTTGCTTGGGGACAAGCAACAATTTAAGTTTGGTGTTGTGATGAGCGGATAATTTGTACGCTTTTTGGCATTGTTTTTAGTATGTTTTTAGTATGTTTTAGTTAATTTTTATTATATTTCTATTAGTTTTTAGTTAAAATTCACTTTTCTGGACTTTACTATGAGTTTGTGTGTTTTTCTGTGATTTCAGGTATTTTCTGGCTGAAATTGAGGGACCTGAGCAAAAATATGATTCAGAGACTAAAAAGGACTGCAGATGTTGTTGGATTCTGACCTCCTTGCACTCGAAGTGGATTTTCTGGAGCTACAGAAGCCCAATTGGCGCGCTCTTAACGGCGTTGGAAGGTAGACATCCTGGGCTTTCCAGCAATATATAATAGTCCATACTTTGCTCGAGATTTGATGGCCCAAACTGGCGTTCTAAATCAGCTCAAAACTGCCCGGCGTTAAACGCCGGAACTGGCACAAGAATGGGAGTTAAACGCCCAAACTGGCACAAAAGCTGGCGTTTAACTCCAAGAGAAGTCTCTACACGAAAATGCTTCAATGCTCAGCCCAAGCACACACCAAGTGGGCCCGGAAGTGGATTTTTATGTCATCTCTGTAAACCCTAGGCTACTAGTTCTCTACAAATAGGACCTTTTGCTATTGTATTCTCATCTTGAGATCTTTGAATCTTTTGATCACGTATGGGGCTGGCCTCTCGGCCATGCCTAGACCTTGTTCTTATGTATTTTCAATGATGGAGTTTCTACACACCATAGATTAAGGTGTGGAGCTCTGCTGTACCTCGAGTATTCTATTGTTCTTCTATTCAATTCAGCTTATTCTTGTTCTAAGATATTCATTTGCACCCAGGAACATGATGAATGTGATGATTATGTGACACTCATCATCATTCTCACCTATGAACGAGTGCCTGACAACCTCTTCTGTTCTACAAGCAAACAAGGCTTGAATGTTTATCTCTTGGATCCCTTGATCGGAATCTTCGTGGTATAAGCTAGAATTGATGGCGGCATTCAAGAGAATCCGGAAGATCTAAACCTTGTCTGTGGTATTCTGAGTAGGATTCAATGATTGAATGACTGTGACGAGCTTCAAACTCCTGAAGGCTGGGCGTTAGTGACAGACGCAAAAGAATCACTGGATTCTATTCCAACCTGATTGAGAACCGACAGATGATTAGCCGTGCCGTGACAGGGTGCGTAGAACATTTTCACTGAGAGGATGGGAGGTAGCCACTGACAACGGTGAAATGCTACATACAGCTTGCCATGGAAAGGAGTAAGAAGGATTGGATGAAGACAGTAGGAAAGCAGAGAGACGGAAGGGACAAAGCATCTCCATACGCTTATCTGAAATTTTCACCAATGAATTACATAAGTATCTCTATCTTTATCTTTATGTTTTATTCATACATCATCCATAACCATTTGAGTTTGCCTGACTAAGATTTACAAGGTGACCATAGCTTGCTTCATACCAACAATCTCTGTGGGATCGACCCTTACTCGCGTAAGGTTTATTACTTGGACGACCCAGTACACTTGCTGGTTAGTTGTGCGAAGTTGTGATAAATAGTTGAGATTGCAATTGAGCGTACCATGTTGATGGCGCCATTGATGATCACAATTTCATGCACCAGAAGCAAGCTATGGTCATCTTGTAAATCTCAGTCAGCCAGATTCAAATGGTTATAGGTGATTTATGAATAAAGCATAAAATAAAGATAGAGATACTTATGCAATTCATTGGTGAGAATTTCAGATAAGCGTATGGAGATGCTTTGTCCCTTCCGTCTCTCTGCTTTCCTACTGTCTTCATCCAACCCTTCCTACTCCTTTCCATGGCAAGCTGTATGTAGGGTTTCAACGTTATCAGTGGCTACCTCCCATCCTCTCAGTGAAAATGTTCAACGCGCTCTATCACAGCATGGCTATTCAGCTGTCGGTTCTCGATCATGTCGGAATAGAATCCAATGATTCTTTTGCGTCTGTCACTAACGCCCCACAATCGTGAGTTTAAAGCTCGTCACAGTCATTCAATCCTTGAATCCTACTCAGAATACCACAGACAAGGTTTAGACCTTCCGGATTCTCTTGAATGCCGCCATCAATTCTAGCTTATACCACGAAGATTTTGATTAAGGGATCCAAGAGATATCCACTCAATATAAGGTAGAACGGAGGTGGTTGTCAGGCACACGTTCATAAGTGAGAATGATGATGAGTGTCACGGATCATCACATTCATCAAGTTGAGGTACAAGTGATATCTTAGAAAAAGAATAAGCCGAATTGAATAGAAGAACAATAGTAATTGCATTAATACTCGAGGTACAACAGAGCTCCACACCTTAATCTATGGTGTGTAGAAACTCCACCGTTGAAAATACATAAGAACAAGGTCTAGGCATGGCCGAGAGGCCAGCCTCCAAAACGTGATCAAAAGATTCAAAGACCTAAAGATGATAATACAATAACAAAAGGTCCTACTTATAGAGAACTAGTAGCTTAGGGTTTACAAAGATGAGTAAATGACATAAAAATCAACTTCCGGGCCCACTTGGTGTGTGCTTGGGCTGAGCATTGAAGTATTTTCGTGTAGAGACTCTTCTTGGAGTTAAACACCAGCTTTTGTGCCAGTTTGGGCGTTTAACTCTTATTCTTGTGCCAATTCTGCCGTTTTACGCCAGAATTCTTGAGCTGACTTGGAACGCCTGTTTGGGCCATCAAATCTCAGGCAAAGTATAGACTATTATACATTGCTGGAAAGCCCAGGATGTCTACTTTCCAGCGTAGTTGAGAGTGCGCCAATTGGGCTTCTGTAGCTCTAGAAAATCCACTTCGAGTGCAGGGAGGTCAGAATCCAACAGCATCTGCAGTCCTTTTCAACCTCTGAATCAGATTTTTGCTCAGGTCCCTCAATTTCAGCCAGAAAATACCTGAAATCACAGAAAAACACACAAACTCATAGTAAAGTTCAGAAAAGTGAATTTTAACTAAAAACTAATAAAAATATAATAAAAACTAACTAAACATACTAAAAACATACTAAAAACAATGCTAAAAAGCGTATAAATTATCCGCTCATCACAACACCAAACTTAAATTGTTGCTTGTCCCCAAGAAACTAAAAATTAAATAAGATAAAAAGAAGAGAATATGCAATGAACTCTAAAAACATCCATGAAGATCAGTATTAATTAGATGAGCGGGGCTTTAGCTTTTTGCCTCTGAACAGTTTTGGCATCTCACTTTATCCTTTGAAATTCAGAATGATTGGCTTCTCTAGGAACTCAGAATCCAAATAGTGTTATTGATTCTCCTAGTTAAGTATGATGATTCTTGAACATAGCTACTTTATGAGTCTTGGCCGTGGCCCAAAGCACTCTGTCTTCCAGTATTACCACTGGATACATACATGCCACAGACACATAACTGAGTGAACGTTTTCAAATTGTGACTCAGCTTTGCTAGAGTCCCCAATTAGAGGTGTCCAGGGTTCTTAAGCACACTCTTTTTGCCTTGGATCACAACTTTATTATTTCTTTTCTTTTTCCTCTTCTCTCTTTTTTTTCTTTTTCTTTTTTTGTATTCACTGCTTGTTCTTGCTTCAAGAATTATTTTTATGATTTTTCAGATCCTCAGTAACATGTCTCCTTTTTCATCATTCTTTCAAGAGCCAACATTCATGAACAACAAATTCAAAAGACATATGCACCGTTCAAGCATACATTCAGAAATCAAAAGTATTGCCATCACATCAAAATAATTAATCTGTTATAAAATTCAAAATTCATGCAATTCTTCTCTTTTCTAATTAAGAACGTTTTTCATTTAAGAAAGGTGATGGATTCATAGGACATTCATAACTTTAAGGCATAGATACTAAGACACTAATGATCATAAGACACAAACAAAGATAAACATAGGCATAAAAATTCGAAAAACAGGAAATTAAGGAACAAGGAGATTAAAGAACGGGTCCACCTTAGTGATGGCGGCTTGTTCTTCCTCCTGAAGATCTTATGGAGTGCTTGAGCTCCTCAATGTCTCTTCCTTGCCTTTGTTGCTCCTCTCTCATGATTCTTTGATCTTCTCTAATTTCATGGAGGAGAATGGAATGTTCTTGGTGCTCCACCCTTAGCTGTCCATGTTGGAACTCAATTCTCCTAGAGAGGTGTTGATTTGCTCCCAATAGTTTTGTGGAGGAAAGTGCATCCCTTGAGGCATCTCAGGGATTTCATCATGAGGAATTTCCTCATGCTCTTGATGAGGTTCTCTTATTTGCTCCACCCTTTTCTTGGTGATGGGCTTGAGGTCATGCCTTCTTAGTTGAACCGGCTTCCCTCTTGAATCTCTCTTCCATTGAGCGCCCTCTTTACAAATGTCTATGAGGACTTGGTCCAACCTTTGATCAAAGTTGACCCTTTTTGAGTTTGAAAGGGACCTCATGGATCACCTTCTTCTTGGCCACAACTTCATAGAAGTGGTCTTGATGCACCCTTGAGATGAATCTCTCCATCTCCCATGACTCAGAGGTGGAAGCTTTTGCCTTCCCTTTCCTCTTTCTAGAGATTTCTCCGGCCTTAAATGCCATAAATGGTTATGGAAAAATAAAAAGCAATGCTTTTACCACACCAAACTTAGAAGGTTTGCTCGTCCTCGAGCAAAAGGAGAAAGAAGAGAGTAGAAGAAGAAGAAATAGAGGAGATGGAGGTGGCTTTGTGGCTCGGCCAAGGGGGAGAAGTAGTGTTTAGGTTGTTTGAAAATGAAGGAGTGAAGATGGGTTTATATAGGGGTGGAGAGAGGGGTAGGGTTCGGTCATGTGAGGGTGGGTTGGGAGGGAAAGTGGTTTGAATTTGAATGTTGAGGTAGGTGAGGTTTTATGAAGGATGGATGTGAGTGGTGAGGAGAATAGTGGGATTTGATAGGTGAGGGGTTTTTGGGGAAGAGGTGTTGAGGTGATTGGTGAATGGGTGAAGAAGAGAGAGGGTGGTGAGGTAGGTGGGGATCCTGTGGGGTCTACAGATCCTGAGGTGTCAAGGAAAATTCATCCCTGCACCAAGTGCGAGAAAAATGCTCTTTATGAATTCTGGGTTAACGCCAGGCTGTCCCATTTCTGGCGTTTAACGCAGCTTCTTGCCTTTCCTGGCGTTTAACGCCAGTCTGGTGCCCTTTTTGGCGTTAAACGCCCAGAATGGTGCCAGATAGGCGTAAGCCATTTGCTGCCTTACTGGTTTAAACGCCAGCAAGTTTTCCTCTAGGGTGTGCTATTTTTTTTTTATTTTCATGCCTGT
>NC_092042.1:69341965-69491989 GCF_003086295.3 Arachis hypogaea
CAAGCATGATTATGTGAGATGCGGAGGATGGTGGTGGAAGTGCTTGTTATGCAATGGGCCGAAAGGCCGTATTTGTTAATGAGATGGCTGGTTATGGATTTAACCGTGATGCCAATGGGCTGGTTATGGATTTAACCGTGAGCCAGAATGGCTGTGTATGATATGAATATTGGCTGGTTCTGGACTGAACCGTGAGCCGGATGGCTGATATGGATGTTGATCCATGGATGAGAATTCATGCATGTTTATGCTGACTTATTGATAATTGTGATTTGCACTTCCACTATCTGAGATACGAGTTTTCCTGGGTAGTAACAGTGGCTAGCCACCACGTGCTCTAAGTTGAGACTTGATACTCTGTTGACCCTATGTCGTAAGTGTGGCCGGCCACTGTGAAAGACCCGGATGAGCTCGCCCCCGTAAATATTTACCAGTGAGGGTGATGGATATGGATCATGATTATGATCAAGTTTATAACGAGTATAACTCGAGTTGGGGATGCGTGACAGAGGGACAGTACAATGGTTAGCGACCAGGACTTGTCGGGTTGGCTCTATAACCGACAAGATGATGTCATCAGCCACTAGGGACAGGCATTCATCATATGCATACTATATGAATTGTTTGAGATTGCCTATTTGACTGCATATTACTTGCTAATTGTCTAAATGCCCTACTTGTTCCTAATTGTATATTTCTTGTTTGATATAACTGTGTTTGCTACATTATACTCCTGCTGGTGGTTGGGAGGTCTGAAGGAATTGGAAAGGGAAGTATTAGTTAGACTGAAGTATCTTTAGTCATATGCCCTTTATGGTTTAGCTTGTTTATAAGCTTTGATATTATCTGGAGGAAGTTCTGGGATTGCCTTCGGCTTTCCTCTATTATTATGTATTATATATGTGGAAGCTGTTACCATGCTGGGGACCTCTGGTTCTCACCCATGCGGATTTTGTGGTTTTCAGATGCAGGACGTGAGGTTTCCCACTGAGGCATGCTGGAGACTTCTATATTTGCGAAGATCCTTTGTTCTCGGGGCTATGTTTTGGTTTATATGTTTTGCTTAGATACTTTTATCTCCATTAAATAATACAAACTGTGATGACTCCTCTTATGGAAGATTTTGGAGAATAGGTTTTATGTTTTTGTGTCCCTTTGGGTTTCCTTTGGGGTTTTCCTTATTTTTATCATATGTATATATTGCTATGCTCGGACCGGTTATCTTCGCAGCCGGATCTTGAGTCTTGATATTCCTGTTTTTGACACTCCTTTGTATATATATAATCATGCATTGGTTATCCTTGTTCGTTGCGTTATCGATCGGAGTGTTGCGCTTTAGAGTTGCGATTTTTTGTTTACCCCTTTTTCTACAAAGGCTCCTAGTTATAATCAATCATTCATACTACTATACGTACTAAATTTTTATTTTAGAGGTCGTAATACCTTGCCATCTCTGAATTATGACTTAAACATAAGACTCTGTATAGTAGGGTGTTACATGTTTTGTTTAAGTTTTATTAAGTTTTCATAGGTTTTAGTGTAAAATTCATATTTTTGGATTCTACTTTGAGTTTGTGTATTTTTATACAATGTCAGGTATTTTCTGGCTAAAATTGAGGAGCTGGAGCAAAAGTATGATTCAGAGACAGAGAAAGCACTACAGATGCCTAAAATTGAGAAAGCACTAGAGGTACAGAAGTCTAAATGGATCGTTCTCAATGGCTATGGAAAGATGACTTGTAGAGCTTTCCAGTAATATATAATAGTCCATACATTGCTTCAGAATAGAAGGCCCAAAATTGGCATCCAATGCCAGCCTCCTGCCCCATTCCAGGTGTCTAGGGCCCAAAGGAGGAGACCAGCATCCAAACACCCAAAGAGGATCCCCTAGCCAACGTTTAATACTCTAGAGGCCTCCTAGCACGTAGATCTCATCAAAGCTCGGCCCAAACACTCACCAAGTGGGCCCCAAAAGTGGATTTTAACACTAAAAGACTGTTTTACCCTTTCTTATATAATCCTTAGTTATTAGTTTAGTATTTAAAGAAATTTTACACCTATCATAAATGGGGATCTGACGTATTTCATTTTTATGATTGTATTTTCTATCAGTATGAGTTTCTAAACTTCGTAGGTTGAGGGGAAGAGCCCTGCTGAGTTTTATGGATTAATAAAAGTACTACTGTTCTTTCTCAATTCGTGTTTGATTCTCTATTCTAAGATGTATCTTCGTTCTTCATCAGTATGAATGCATTGAACTGGCATTAGGTTATCACATTCTACATGGGTTCAGAGTGAGTCTTTCATCGGACAATAATGAACCACCAGCTTGATTATACATCTCTTAGATGACTAATCCACGACTTTGTTAGGGACTTCTCGAGACACCAGTTCAGCTAAAGTATGGGGAGATTAGGGTCTCTGTGGTAGAGGCTAGAATCCACAGCATCCTCCGATCCGGAAGATTTGACCTTATCTGTGGCATTTTGAGTAGGATCACCAAGGAGAATGGACTGCACGAACTTCACCCTCAATCAGAATGGATCTGTACTAACCTTGGGGTTCAGATCTGGAGGATATTGGCGGCTGCTCAAACTAGTGTCAATCACATACATCCTGCCATAGAAGAAATCATTCATAATTGAAGAAGACAGTAATACCAGAGTTAATCTAGAAGGACAAATCATCTCGAAGCCTTATCCACCTTCTTATCCTAGTTTACACGATTTTTGAGTTCTTATTACCCTTTTTCTATATTTCCTTTTACGCAATTAAATATATCAACCCAGTTTAGATCTCACAAATCCAACAACTCTTCTATCTGCCTGACTAAGATCTGCATGATAACCATAGCTTTCTTCAAACCACAATCCTCGTTGGATCGATCCTGACTCCCTCAGGTATTACTTGGATGACCCAGTGCACTTGCTGATTCAGTTGTACGAAGCATGGAGATTCATTTACGAGGAGAACTCAGAGTCCAACGAGGAGCCTTTTCCCAAGGGGACATGGGCCACTTTCTCGAAATTTTTAGAGATCACTCCAGAGATAGATATAGCGGATCTCCTACTCCCTTTTGATGATCAATAGAATTACTTTTCCTCGCTTTTGTAGTTCTTTTTAGAGGGATAGGACCTTTCAGTAGTTCGGTTCCAGTTTGGGGAACTCGTGTGAGGGTTGAGACTGTTGTTCTTATTTTATCTATGCATATATAACTTGATGCAGTACTCGGTATTTTGACACTTGGTATGTATCTCCAAGCTTAACTTATGTGTATATATGTATCTTCTGTTATCAAGTATTTATCTGTGATATAGCTTTAAGTATTAACTTTGCAAAAAAATAAATGATATTTTACAAGAAATAATTTAATCACGCTAATCTGACAAAGGATTATTGATGAGTCCATATTTTTCGATATATTTTAGCTTGATTTGGATGGATTTCATCACATAAACTCACATTTAGGCATCAAAATAGCATACTTTTGTGTTTTGTCCCTAATTTGATCATAAATGTGAAAACATGCAATTTTGTGCTTAAATTGAGCAATTTAATTCTACTTTGATGCCATTCGATGCCATGACTTGTTTGTTGAGTGATTTCAGGTCATAGAGACAAGAATGGATAGCCAAAAGTGGAAGAAAGCATTGATGAGCAGATAATTTATACGCTTGATAAACCACTATTTTATGGTTTATCTTGTGCCTAAATTGAGTGTTTTTATCAAATCTTCACCCACTTATTCATGTAAATTGCATGGTTTTACTATTCCTTCCTCATTTTATGATATATGTGAAAACATGTTTCCTATGCTTTAAAAATATTAAATTTAATTATCCTTTATTACCATTCGATGCCATGATTTGTGTGTTAAGTATTTTCAGGTTTCATAAGGCAGGAATGACTTAGAGGACAAAAATGGAGTTTTGAAGAAAAAGCAGCGACGCGAATGCGTGGACAACGCGGATGCGTGCTAAGCGCAAAAAGCAGCGACGTGAACGCATGGACGACGCGGACGCATGCCTTGAGCAGAACGCAATTGACGCGGATGCGTGACTTATGCGGACGCGCGGAAGAGAAAAACTCCAGATGACGCAAACGCGTAACCCACGCGTACGCGTGACAGACGCTACATGCAGAAAATGCAGAAAAACGCTCCTAGCAATTTCTGAACCATCTTTTGGCCCAGATCCAAGTCCAGAAGCACATATTAGAGGCTATAAATTGGAGAATCCATCCATTCATCAAGGACAATTCATACAACTTTCAAATTCACAATTTTAGGATTAGATGTAGCTTTTAGATAGAGAGGTTCTCTCCTCTCTCTTAGGATTAAGATTAGGATTTCTATTAGGTTTAGGATTTCATCTCCTTCAATCACAGGTTCAATGTTCCTTTTACTTATTTTCTCAATTTGGTTTATGAACTCTTTATGTTTGGATTGATTTTCTTTTATTAATGCAATTTGAGGTATTTCAGATCTATGATTTTTATTTAGCTTTTTATATTCTTGGCTTTAATTGATTAATTGGAGACTCTTGAGTTATCAAACTCATCGTGATCGATAATTGTTATTTTTGCTAATTGATTTGAATTCCAATAACTCTAGTCTTTTCTTAGGAATTGACTAGGACTTGATGGATCAAATTAATTAGTCCACTTGACCTTGCTTTGTTTAGTAAAAGTTAACTAAGTGGGATTAAAACCCAATTCATATCACACCTGATAAGGATAACTAGGATAGGACTTCTAATTTTCAAACATTGCCAAGAGTTTTCTCATTATTAATTTATTTCCTGCAATTTATTTCTCTTGTTCAAACCTTTTAAAAACCCAAAAATACTGTTTTCCATGACCAATAATAAAATACACCTCCCTGCAATTCCTTGAGAAGACGACCCGAGGTTTAAATACTTCGGTTATAAATTTTATTGTGTTTGCTTAAGTGACAACCAAAACTTTTGAATGAAAGGATTTTCTGTTGGTTTAGAAACTATACTTACAACGCGAACTTATTTTTTTGAAATTCTTCACCGATAGAAAATCAGTTCATCAAAATGGCGCCGTTGCCGGGGAATCGCAAACGTGTGCCTTATTATTGGTTATTGTAAATATTTGCTTTTTAATTGATTTTTTTAAAAATTACAAAAAAAATTCAGATTTTTATTTTAAAATTTTTATCTTATCTTATCTTAGTTTTAAATTTCAAAATTCAAATCTTTTTTAAAAATCATATCTTTTTCAAAATCTTATCTTATCTTATTTCAAAATCAAATTTCAAATTTCAATATTTAAATTCCAAAATTCAAATTCAAATTTCAAAATTTAAATTTAAAATTTTAAAAATCAAACCTTTTCAAAATTTAAACCTTTTTCAAATTTTTATCTTATATTGTTGTTAGTATTTCTAGTTTTAGGAGTTTATTTTCATAAATTTCTATTAGTTTTTATTTCCTTTAGCTACCATGAACTCTCACAACTTTAGCTGAGTCTGGTTACAATTATGTTGCAGGGAGAGGAGATTACAATGAGAACATGCATCAAAGATGGGACAACCAAAGATGGGAGGAGCCACAAGGATTTGATCAACCCTCTTGGCAACAACCTCCACCAACATACTATAACCAAGAGCCCTTCCAAAAGGCATACCAAGATGACGGCTATGGTGAGCACTCTTTTAATTATCAACAACCACCACCATACGCCTATGAACCCCCTCCTCAACATAGCTTTGAACCACCATATTTACAAGCCCCTTACCACCAAACACCCCCATATGACCCTAATACATATCCACCATAACAACCACACTATGAGCTGAACGAACCATAAATAGAACCACCCCAATTCCAAAATAATTACTCTCATGAACCACCACCTCCATATTTATCATCTCCATATCATTATCAAGATGAACCACCTTCCTACCATGAATCCTTTCGCCCAACAAATGAAACCTCCTATCCACCCCAAACCTCCATGGAGAAAGCACTTACCGATCTAAACTCTGCTATACAAGCTCTCGTCGCCCAAATTGGACCACCGAATACCTTCAACAATCAACCCTCAAGCTCTAGTGCACTTCTTTTTTAACCACAGAATGATCTCTCCATCCCATTACCATCATCCAGGGAAGAGCATCCACATCCATAAATCCAAGAGCAACATAATCCCAATGATGCTATTGACATGGAACACGAGAGAATGGATCATCTTCGCGAATCCATACTTCATAAGGAGTTAGAGGAGGCACTAAAGGTGAAGGTAGAAGAGACCTTTGTAGATGAAGGAGTAGTTGAAGGGAGTTGTCATAGAAAAGAAATCATCAAGGAGGAGTACGATTATATACTTAAACAACTGGACAAAGCAACAATTATTGAAAAGGAAAAAGTGGTTGTAGACTTAGGAGATGCTGAACCTCTATGGGAAGGTCAAGTCATAGAGCCTCCTTCCAAGTTGTTTCACGTTGATGCTGAGGAAGGTGTACAACCTCCAAGGCATATCATAGTTGAAGACTTGGAAGAGGTTGATCAAGAGATGGAGATTCAAGAAGAAGAGGCGCAACCTCCCATGCCCTTGGTGAGCAATGAAGAAGAGATTGAATTGGAAGAAAGCTACCAAGAGGAAGAGGTTGATATTGAAGAAGCTTGCAAAGATGTGGAAGTTGTCAAAGAAGAGCACAAGGGAGTGGAGCTTGCAAATTCATTAGAAACACCTCTCCCAAGGCCATTACCGTCCAACACAATGTTCAAGTGGGTAAAATTCCTATCATTATCCTTTACTTTCCCACTTGAATATGGGCTATTGGAGATGGATGGTCAACTTAGAGCGCTTTGTGGCATTAAGAGTAAGAGGAAGATGGTTAGTGGTTGGAGTTATCAAGCAATGTTCAACATGGTTGTGTGCTCAAAGTTTAAATGCAAAGATTGGTGTAGAGCTCAATTGAATGGGTCTAGGATGTTGTTTGGCCACTTCAGTGAGAATTCAGACTGCTTGCCACCCGGATAGAACAATATTGCTCAACAAGAAGACGGGTGCAAAAGCAAGATTTGGGACCCCGGAATTCATTCTGGCAATCAACACTCTTGGGGCCTAATCATCTGTTTTAACCTGCTTGAAGGCTTTATGTGCCTAGTTTGGGATCCCGGAAGATATTGGAATTGCAAATATTGGTGGAGATTCCTGGATGAGTTCAAGCACAAGCCACCATAACAAAGGACTCCCCAAATGTCCAACTTAAGGACTTTAACTAAAAGTGCTAGGTGGGAGACAACCCACCATGGTATAATCATTCCTTTGTTTATTTTATTTCTATTTTATTAGTGTCATTCATAATGTTTGCATTAGCATCTGCATACTGCATTTTGCATCCTGCATAAAAAAAGGGAGAAGCACGCGACCGCGTCACTGACGCGTCCGTGTCATAAGTGCATTGGGAAGAAAACAAATTGAACAGAGAGTCACGTGAAAGTGTGGCTGGAGGCGTGCCTTAGGCACAAACGTGCCACACGACCGCGTTACTCATGCAGCCGCATCATTTGGAAAATAAGCCTCCCACATGTCCGCGTCACCCACAAAAATGCGTGCCCCAAAATCGATATAAAAAGGGGTGTATGGCAGAATGTTATACTGGAATGGGGCTGGAACGGTGCTAGAAGCACAAGCCTTACCACACGAACGCGTGCCCCACGCGTCCGCGTCACTTTTCGAAATATGGCCATTCACGCGTACGCATCACCCTGAATTTTGGCAATGTGTGTTTAGAACAGAGAGTTGTACGTACGCGAGGCTACACTCGCACCAATAGCACAAATCAGGTCACGCGTGCGCGTGACCTATGCGTCCGCATCACCTGAACTTATCACCCACCACGCGATCGTGTGCTCCACGTGTCCGCGTCGCCTGCGCCGCACATCTTATCCAGATCAGCGCCAAAAATGTTATCTTTTCTTCCCCAATCCTAATTTTTCCTTCATTATTTCTTACTTACTTCTGCTTCATCCCTTTAACTTCTCATCCTTCTTCACTTTCATTCTATTTTCTGTAATTTGAATACTTTCATTCATTGCATTTTAATTTCGTGCATATTTTTATTTTCTTTTCTAAATTTATTATTTTTACATTGGTGTTAAATTTTCTTATTCAACTATTGTATCTTTTCTGGTATTATTTTGGTGCTTAGTGACTTATTTTACAATATTGGGTGATATTATTTTTCTGTCAATATCAATCTTTTCTGATCCTTGTATTCCTTTTGCATTGACATGAGCTTATAGTATCTTGCATTACCCACACTCTTTTCCCTTTTGTTGCAATTCTTGCACTATTGATATGTCAGGTGCTTCTATTGTTCTCTCACTTACATGTTGTAGCAACCATATAATTGAGACCCTCATTATTTGGCATTAACCCAACCATATTTTATTTGTGGGTTACCTTTCTCCTTTTCCTCTTCTTTCAAGATGGCCACCGGAAAAGAAAAGGAAAAGAACTTCTATATGGTGCGACAGACAAGTCCACCTGCACAATCTTTGGAGAAAAGCGTCAGTTGGAGCCACCCATCCACTTGCACATCTTAGCATGCACCGAGGACGGTGCAATCTTTAAGTGTGGAGAGGTTGATACCGACTTCCATGGGTTAGTTATTTCATATTTTAACACCAATTTTAATTTTCTTTGTTAAATTAGTTGTTGCATTTGCATGTTTGTTTGATTTTGTGCATATTTTACCACTTGGTTGAAGTAATATTTTCTTTTTCAAGAAAATTTTTATAATATTTCACTAATTTGATTTAAAATTTTTGATAAACTTGCTTGAAAAAATATTATTTTGGAACATGGTTTAGAGTTCGAACACACAAAACCTGTGAGATTTTGAGCCTATTTGATTGGTTGCATTTTATCAACCAATATTTTATTTTTGGTGTGTGTTTTTCTCTCTAAAATTTTGATCTTTGTCTTGCTTAATTCTATATTTTCATGGTTTGATGTATGCATGCACTTATATGATTGAGGCCTTTGTTTCACTGAGCTTACATACCCATATGGCCTTACCTTTCATTATCCTTTGCAAACCAATGTTGAGCCTATTATTCCCCTTTGTTCTTCAATTTAGCTCATCACTAACTCTAAGCGAAAAATAATAATGTCCTTAATTTGAATCCTTGATTAGCTTAGACTAGTGAAAGTGCTCAAGAATTAAGTGTGGGGAAAGTGGGTTTGGAAACGTTTGGTTTGGGAATTGAGTATGTTAGACTTTGTGTGAAAATGTGAAAAATGTTAAGAACATGCTTATGCATTCAATACCTTAATCATATGCATTGAAAAAGAAAAAAATATAATAGATTAAGAAAAGAAAAATAGAAAAAAAGAAAGAAAATATATATATATATATAAAGAGAAAAAGAAAAGAAAAAGAGCAAACAATAAAAGGGGACAAAATTCTCCAAAGTAAAATGATAGCAATGCATATGTACTGTACTCGAAATTCAGATGCATGAATATATGGAAAACATAGTTAATGGGCAGTTAGATCTTGCATTGTAATTACATGGATTTTCTAAGTTAGGTGGGAAGTTTAGGTTAATTAAGGATTCAGATTTTAGTCCACTTGGCCAAATATAATCCTACCTTGACCCTAACCCCAATACAACCCTTAAAAGTCGTCTTGATATGTGTATCTGTGCATTAATTCTTTGTTGATTGGTAGAAGAAAAGCAAGCCTTAGAAAGCAAGATTAGTAGAGAATTGAGAGATCGAACCTTAAACACTTGAGTGACTAGAGTGTATACACTTCCGGTGAGGGTTCGATGCTCGATTCTTTGTTCCCGGCTTTCATGAGCTATCTTTTTCTGTAAGTTTACTTGTACTTTATATTGTGATTTGAATTAGTGAAATCCAGTTCATATTTGTTCTTGAAATATTTATTTACTTTTCGCCAAGTAGGTAGAATCATTTTTTGCATGTAGTTGTATTTATATAGATAGGTTGCATTTCATACATTCTACCATTCCCCTTCACTCTTTTAGTTCTCTTGAGCTTAGCATGAGGACATGCTAATGTTTAAGTATGGGGAGGTTGATAAACCACTATTTAATGGTTTATCTTGTGCTTAAATTGAGTGTTTTCATCAAATCTTCACCCACTTATTCATGTAAATTGCATGGTTTTACTATTCCTTCCTCATTTTATGATATATGTGAAAACATGTTTCCTATGCTTTAAAAATATTAAATTTAATTATCCTTTATTACCATTCGATGCCATGATTTGTGTGTTAAGTATTTTTAGGTTTCATAAGGTAGGAATGACTTAGAGGAAAAAAAAGAGACATACAAAACTGGAAGGAAAGCACAAAAATGGAGTATTGAAGAAAAACCAGCGACATGAACACGTGGACGACGCAGACGCGTGCTTAGCGCAAAAAGCAGTGACGCGAACGCATGGACGATGCGGACGCATGCCTTGAGCAGAACGCAATTGACGCGGACGCGTGACTTACACGGACGCGCGGAAGAGCAAAACTCCAGATGACGCGAACGCGTGACCCACACGTACGCGTGACAGACGCCACATGCAGAAATTGCAGAAAATGCTCCTAGCGATTTCTGAACCCTCTTTTGGCCCAGATCCAAGTCCAGAAGCACAGATTAGAGGCTATAAATTGGGGAATCCATCAATTCATCAAGGATAATTCATAAAACTTTCAAATTCACAATTTTAGGATTAGATGTAGCTTTTAGAGAGAGAGAGAGGTTCTCTCCTCTCTCTTAGGATTAAGATTAGGATTTCTATTAGGTTTAGGATTTCATCTTCTTCAATCACAGGTTCAATGTTTCTTTTACTTATTTTCTAAATTTGGTTTATGAACTCTTTATGTTTGGATCGATTTTCTTTTATTAATGCAATTTGAGGTATTTCAGATTTATGATTTTTATTTAGCTTTTTATATTCTTGGCTTTAATTGATTAATTGGAGACTCTTGAGTTATCAAACTCATCGTGATCGATAATTGTTATTTTTGCTAATTGATTGGAATCCCAATAACTCTTGTCTTTTCTTAGAAATTGACTAGGACTTGAGGGATCAAATTAATTAGTCTACTTGACCTTCCTTTGTTTAGTAAAGATTAACTAAGTGGGATTAAAACCCAATTCTCATCACACCTGATAAAGATAACTAGGATAGGACTTCTAATTTTCATACCTTGCCATGAGTTTTCTCATTATTAATTTATTTCTTGTAATTTATTTCTCTTGTTCAAACCTTTTAAAAACCCAAAAATACTGTTTTCCATGACCAATAATAAAATACACCTCCCTGCAATTCCTTGAGAAGACGACCCGAGGTTTAAATACTTCGGTTATAAATATTTTTGGGTTTGCTTAAGTGACAACCAAAACTTTTGTACGAAAGGATTTTCTGTTTGTTTAGAAACTATACTTACAACACGAACTTATTTTCTTGAAATTCTTCACCGATAGATAATCAGTTTGTCAACGCTTTTTGGCATTGTTTTTAG
This sequence comes from Arachis hypogaea, assembly GCF_003086295.3. Taxonomy (NCBI): domain Eukaryota; kingdom Viridiplantae; phylum Streptophyta; class Magnoliopsida; order Fabales; family Fabaceae; genus Arachis; species Arachis hypogaea. The sequence goes on from NC_092042.1 coordinate 69,353,490, forward strand.
GTAGTATTTAGCATGTTTTATTCATTTTTTTATTATATTTTTATTAGTTTTCATGCAAAAATCACATTTCTGGACTTTACTATGAGTTTGTGTGTTTTTCTGTAATTTTAGGAATTTTTTGGCTGAAATTTAGGGACCTGAGCAAAAATCTGATTCAGAGGCTGAGAAATGACTACAGATGCTATTGGATTCTGACCTCCCTGCACTCAAACGCCTTTTTCTGGAGCTACAGAAGTCCAACTGGCAGGCTCTTGATTGTGCTGGAAAGCTAACATCTTTGGCTTTCCAGAAATGTATAATTGTCCACACTTTGATCGAGATTTGATGGCCCAAACTGGCGTTAAAACGCCCACCAAAGACCCTTTTATGGCGTAAAACGCCGGAACTGGCACCAGAACGGGAGTTAAACGCCCAAACTGGCATCCAAGCTGGCGTTTAACTCCAAAAAAGGCCTATGCACATGTAAAACTCAATGCTCAGCCCAAGCACATACCAAGTGGGCCCTGGAAGTAGATTTCTGCACTATCTGCACTTAGTTACTTATTTTCTGTAATCTTTAGTAACTAGTTTAGTATAAATGGCACCTTTTCCTATTGTATTCGGATCTTTTGATCACTTTTGTGCAATTTTCATATTTGGGGGAGACTGGCCATTTGGCCATGCCTAGACCTTCTTCTCTTATGTATTTTCCAACGGTGGAGTTTCTGCACCTCATAGATTAAGGTGCGGAGCTCTGCTGTTCTTCATGAATTAATGCAAGTACTATTATTTCTCTTTCAATTCATGCGTACTTCTTCTTTAAGATATACTCTCGTACTTAATTCAGTTAAGTCAGAATGAAGGGGTGACCCGTGACAATCACCCACTATCTTCGTTACTCGCTTAGCTAAGATTCGTGTGCCTGACAACCATAGGCGGTCTACATGATGTTCAACATAGTCATTGGACAATAGCCGGAGTATAGTCCCTTGGGTCTCTTATCCACGAATTTGACTTACCTCTCCTGACAACAGAGCATTTGAATACGTGAGATTAGAACCTTCGTGGTATAGGCTAGAACCAATCGGCAGCATTCCTGAGATCCGGAAAGTCTAAACCTTGTCTGTAGTATTCCGAGTAGGATCTGGGATGGGATAACTGTGACGAGCTTCAAACTCATGAATGTTGGGCGCAGTGACAGTGTGCAAAATGATAGAGAGATCCTATTCCGACACAAGTGAGAACCGACAGATGATTAGCCGTGCGGTAGCTGTGCCTGGTATTTTTCATCCGAGACGAGAAATCCGACAGTTGATTAGCCGTACAGAAACCGTAACTGGACTATTTTCACTGAGAGGACGGATGGTAGCCATTGACAATGGTGATCCACCAACATACAGCTTGCCATGGAAGGGAGCACGCATGATTGGATGAAGACAATAGGAAAGGAGAGGTTCAGAAGCATCAAAGCATCTCCAAACGCTTATCTGAAAGTCCCACCAATGAATTACATAAGTATCTTTATTTTAATTTACGTTTTATTTATCTTTCAATTATCAAAACTCATAACTAATTGAATCCGCCTAACTAAGTTTTACAGGATGACCATAGCTTGCTTCAAGCTGGCAATCTCCGTGGGATCGACCCTTACTTGCGTAGGGTTTTATTACTTGGACGACCCAGTACAGTTGCTGGTTAGTTGTGCGGAGTTGTGAAATGTGTGATCCCCAATTCCATGCACGAAGTTTTTGGCGCCGTTGCCGAGGATTGTTCGAGTTTGGACAACTGACGGTTCATCTTGTTGCTTAGATTAGGTAACCTTCTTTCTTATTTCAACCTTTATTTTCTTTTCAAAAAGTTTTTAAAAAAAGAAAAAAAGTTTAATAAAATCATAAAACAAAAAAAAATTGTGTTTCTTGTTTTAGTCTTGTGTCAAATTTTAAGTTTGGTGTCAACTACATTTTTTTTATTTAATTTTCTTAAAATTTTCGAAAATTCATGCATTATGTTCTTCATGATCTTCAAGTTGTTCTTGATGATTTTCCTTGTTTGATCTTTAATTTTTCTTGTTTTGTGTCTTTTCTTGTTTTTCTTTGCATTTTCGAATTGTTAGTGTCCCTAGTACAAAAGTTCTTAAGTTTGGTGTCTTCAATGTCTTTCTTTTCTTAAAAATTTTTAAAAATATGTTCTTGATGTTCATCATGATCTTCAAAGTGTTCGTGGTGTTCATCTTGACATTCAAAGTGTTCTTGCATGCATTATTTGTTTTGATCTTAAATTTTTATGTTTTGTTTCATTTTGTTATTTTTCTCTCTCATTAAAAATTCAAAAGTCAAAAAAATATCTTTTTCTTATTCTTCTCATAATTTTCAAAATTTTTAGTTTACTTGGTCAAAAATTTTAAAATTTAGTTGTTTCTTGTTAGTTAAGTCAAAATTTCAATTTAAAAACTTTATATTTTCAAATCTTTCTCAAAATCAATTCTTTTTCATTTTTTATTATGATTTTTGAATTTCATTCTTAAAATTTTTCAAAATCTTTTTCATTTTTTATTTTTAAATCTTTTTCAACTAACTACTTGACTTGTTTGTTTTAATATTAAAAAAAAAGTTTACTATTTCTTATCTTTTTTAAAACCACCTAACTACTTTTCCACTTCAAATTTTCGAAAATCACTAACCACTTTTTCAAAATCTTTTTAATTAACTAATTGTTTTAGTTTTTAATTTTCTTGTATTTCTTTTTCATATTCTCGAAACTAACTTAATTAATTAAATAAAAACAAAAATATTTTTCTTTTCCCTCTTCTTAAAATTTGAATACTCTCTCTCCCATCTCTTTCTATTTATTTTATTTATTTACTAATATTTCTCTTCAACTCATCTAATAATTCGAACCCTCTCCCTCTCTCTGTGTTTGAATTCTTCTCATTCTATCTCTGCCTCATTCTTCTATTTTTCTTTTCCTCTGACACAAAAAGGAATCTCTATACTGTGACATAGAGGATTTCACTACTCTATTTGTTCTCTTCTTTTTCATATGAGCAGGAACAGGGATATAGACATTCTTGTTGAAGCTGATCCTAAACCTGAAAAGACTCTAAAGAGGAAGCTAAGAGGAGCTAAAGCATAACACTCCAGAGAGGACCTTACAGCAAATTTTGAAAAAGAGGCAGACATGGCAGCCGAACCTGAGAACGATGGTGGAGATGCAAGGAAGATGCTTGGTGACTTTACTGCACCAACTTCCAACTTCTATGGAAGAAGCATCTTAATTTATGCAATTGGAGCAAACAACTTTGAGCTTAAGCCTCAATTAGTTTCTCTAATGCAGCAGAATTGCAAGTTTCATAGACTTCCATTGGAAGATCCTCATCAGTTTTTAGCTGAATTCTTGCAAACCTGTGACACTGTTAATACTAATGGGGTTGATCCCAAAGTCTACAGACTTATGCTTTTCCCCTTTTCTATAAGAGACAGAGCTAGGATATCGTTGGACTCACAACCTAGGGAAAGCCTGAACTCTTGGGAAAAGTTGGTCGATGCTTTCTTGGCCAAATTCTTTCCACCTCAAAAGATGAGCAAGCTTAGAGTGGAAGTCCAAACCTTCAGTCATAAGGAAGATGAATCCCTTTATGAAGCTTGGGAAAATTACAAGCAATTGATCAGAAGGTGTTCTTTTGACATGCTTTCAGAATGGAGCATCTTATGTATATTCTATGATGGTCTGTTTGAATTGTCCAAGATGTCATTGGACTACTCTGCTGGTGGATCTCTTCATCTGAAGAAAACCCCTGTAAAAGCCCAGGAACTCATTGAGATGGTTGCAAATAACCAGTTCATGTACACTTCTAAAAGAAATCCTGTAATAATGTGATGACTCAGAAGAAATGAGTTCTTGAGATTGATACTCTGAATGCCATATTGGCTCAGAACAAAATATTGACTCAGCAAGTCAATATGATTTCTCAGAATCTGACTGGATTGCAAGCTGCATCCGGCAGTACTAAAGAAGCCTCCTCTGAAGGAGAAGCTTATGACCCTGAGAATCCTACAATGGAAGAGGCGAATTACATGGGAGAATCCTATGGAAACACCTATAATCCTTCATGCAAAAATTATCCAAATTTCTCATGGAAGGATCAATAGAAGCCTCAACAAGGCTTCAATAATAATAATGGTGGGAGAAATAGGTTTGGCAATAGTAAGCCTTTTCCATCATCTTCTCAGCAACAGACAGAGAATTCTAAGCAGAGCCTCTCTGGCTTAGTAACCATGGTCTCTGATCTATCTAAGACCACTCTCAGTTTCATGATTGAAACAAGGTCCTCCATCAGAAATTTGGAGACACAAGTGGGTCAGCTGAGTAAAAGAGTTACTGAAATCCCTCAAAGTACTCTCCCAATAAATACAGAAGAGAATCCAAAGAGAGAGTGCAATGCCATCAATATATCCAAAGTGGCCGAACCTATAGAGGAAGAAGAAGCAGTGATTTTCAGTGAGGAAGACCTCAATGGACGTCTACTGACCACTAAGCTTCATTCAATTCTCTCCATACAGAGTCAAGCAAAGCCCCCATAACCAAACTCTAAGTTTGGTGTTGGGAGGCCATAATCATGCTTTGAGCATCTGTAAAGCTCTGAAAGAGCTCACTATCAAGCTATTGTCATTAAAGAAGCGCTTATTGGGAGGCAACCCAATCTCATTTATCTATGTTAATTACTTTTTCATTTTATTTTCTATTGTTAGTTTCTATTTTTTTTAGGTTGATGATCATGTGGAGTCACAAAAACAGCTGCAGAATTAAAGCGGAATAAAAAATAGCACACCCTGGAAGACAGGCCTCCTGGCGTTTAAACGCCAGTAAGGATAGCAGAATGGGCATTTAACGCCCAGTCTGGTAGCATTCTGGGCGTTAAATACCATAATTGGTAGATAGATTGGCGTTAAACACCAGAAAGGGGCATCAGCCTGGCGATTAATGCCAGGAAAGGCACCAGACTGGTGTTTAAACGCCAGAATGGTGCAGGGACCAGAATTCCTTGACACCTCAGGATCTATTGACCCCATAGGATCCCCACCTACCCCAATTATTTCTCTCTCCTCTTCACACCTGTCCATAATACTCTTCTCCAAACACCATTCACCTATCAAGTCCTACCCTCTTCCCCAAAATCTCTTTACCACTCAAATTCAAAACACATCCCTCCCAATTCCAACCCCTTCTTACACGAATTCCCTCTCTCTCTTACCCTATAAATACCCCTCCTTACCACCTTCAATTTCACACATCATAAACACTTAAACCCCCTTGACTGAATTCAAAACACACTTCTATCGCCTCCATTTCTTCTTCTTCTCCTTCTTTTTTCTTCTTTTGCTCGAGGATGAGCAAACCTTTTAAGTTTGGTGTGGAAAAAAGCTCTGCTTTTTCTTTTTCCATAACCATTAATGGCAACTAAGGCCGGAGAAACCTCTAGGAAGAGGAAAGGGAAGGCAATTGCTTCCAACTCTGAGTCATGGGAGATGGAGAGATTCATGTCAAACGCCCATCACTAGAAAGAGGATGGATCAAACAAGAGAGCTCACTCATAGACCTCAACAAGAGCATGGGGAAGTCCCTCATCAAGAAATCCCTGAGATACCTCAAGGGATGCATTTCCCTCCACACAACTATTGGGAGCAACTCAACACCTCTTTAGGAGAATTGAGTTCCAATGTAGAGCAACTAAGAGTGGAGCACCAAGAGCACTCCATCATCCTCTATGAAATCAGAGAGGGCCAAAATGCCATGAGAGAGAAGCAACAAAGGCAAGGAAGAGATATTGAGGAGCTAAAGCACTCCATAGGATCTTCAAGAGGAAGAACTAGCCGCCGTCACTACGGTGGACCTATTCTTTAATTTTCTTGTTCTTATTTTTCTATTTTTCGTTTCATTTGCTTTATGTTTTGTCTATGTTTGTGTCTTTATTACATGATCATTAGTGTTTAGAGTCTATGTCTTAAAGCTATGAATGTTCCATGAATCCTTCACCTTTCTTAAATGAAAATGTTTCTATTTGCTAAAGAACAAGAAGTACATGAATTTCGAATTCTATCTTGAAAATAGTTAATTATTTTGATGTGGTGGCAATACTTTTTGTTTCCTGAATGAATGCTTGAACAGTGCATATTTTTGATAGTGAAGTTTATGAATGTTAAAATTGTTGGCTCTTGAAAGAATAATGAAAAAAGAGAAATGTTATTGATAATCTAAAAAATCATAAAATTGATTCTTGAATCAAGAAAAAGTAGTGAAAAACACAAAGCTTGCGAAAAAAAATGGCGAAAAATAAAGAAAAAGAAAGAAAAAGAAAAAGCAAGCAGAAAAAGCCAATAGCTCTTTAAACCAAAAGGCAAGAGAAAAAAGCCAATAACCCTTTAAACTAAAAGGCAAGGGTAAAAAAGGATCCAAGGCTTTGAGCATTAATGGATAGGAGGGCCCAAAGGAATAAAATCTTGGCCTAAGCGGCTAATTCAAGCTGTCCCTAACCATGTGCTTGTGTCATGTAGGTCCAAGTGAAAAGCTTGGGACTGAGTGGTTAAAGTGGTGATCTAAAGCAAAAGAGTGTGCTTAAGAACTCTGTGCACCTCTAACTGGGGACTCTAGCAAAGCTGAGTCACAATCTGAAAAGGTTCACCTAGTTATGTGTCCGTGACATTTATGTATCTGGTGGTAATACTGGAAAACAAAATGCTAAGGGTCATGACCAAGAATCATAAAGTAGCTGTGTTCAAGAATCAACATACTAAACTAGGAGAATGAATAAAACCATCTGAATTCTGAGTTCCTATGGATGCCAATCATTATGAACTTCAAAGGATAAAGTGAGATGCCAAAACTATTCAGAAGCAAAAAGCTACTAGTCCCGCTCATCTAATTGGAACTAAACTTCATTGATATTTTGAAATTTAGTGTATGTTCTCTTATTTTTATCCTATTTTATTTTTAGTTGCTTGGGGACAAGCAACAATTTAAGTTTGGTGTTGTGATGAGCGAATAATTTATACGCTTTTTGGCATTGTTTTTAGGTAGTTTTAAGCATGTTTTATTCAATTCTATTATATTTTTATTAGTTTTTATGAAAAAATCACCTTTCTGGACTTTACTATGAGTGGTGGACGAAATTGTGATCACTTGTTCTTTTGTTTATAAAGGATGTATACTCTGAGGGCATTGTTTATTTCCTTCACAATCTCGTTCAACTACCAGCAAGTGTACTGGGTCGTCCAAGTAATAACCTTACGTGAGTAAGGGTCGAATCCACAGAGATTGTTGGTATGAAGCAAGCTATGGTCACCTTGCAAATCTCAGTCAGGCAGAAAAAAGAGGAATTGTAATTATAATAAATAAAAAGGAATAATAAAAGGGATAGAAGACTTATGCAGATTCATTGGTAGGAATTTCAGATAAGCGGATGGAGTTGCTGTAGAGCCCAAGGACGCCTGCTCTCCTACTGCTTCTACTCAATCCTTCTTACTCCTTTCCATGGCAAGCTTTGTATAGGGGTTCACCATCAACTGTGGCTACTTTCATTCCTCACGGGGAAATAACCTGTGCGGCTGTCACTCGCACAGCTAACCAGTCTGGAGGCATCACCCATGGCTGATGGCTACATCCCATCCTCGCAGTGAAAACTATGCTAACGCACTCTGTCACAGTACGGCTAATCACCGGTTGGTTCCCGCTCCTACTGGAATAGAATCCCTCTTTTGCGTCTGTCACTAACGCCCAGCAGGTTAAAGTTTGAAGCACGTCACGGTCATTCATGATCGGAATCCTACTCGGAACACCACAGACAAGGTTGGACTTTCCGGACTCCCAGGATCCTACTCGGAACACCACAGACAAGGTTGGACTTTCCGGATCCAGATGAATGCCGCCAACTATCTAACTTATACCACGAAGATTCTGTTGGGGAATCTAAGAGATACGCATTCAAGCTCTGTTGCATGTAGAACGTAAGTGGTTGTCAATCACTCGCGTTCATAATTGAGAATGATAATGAGGGTAATCTGACTCATCACATTCATCATGTTCTTGGGTACGAATGAATATCTTGGAATAAGAATAAAAGAGAATTGAATAAAAGAAGATAGAATTTCATTAATACTTGAGGTACAGCAGAGCTCCACACCCTTAATCTATGGTGTGCAGAAACTCCACTGTTGAAAATACATAAGCAAAGAGTTCAGGCATGGCCGAATGGCCAGCCCTCTCTAACGTGATCAATGATCCCCTAAGATGAAGAATAAAACAAAACTGAGATCAAAGATGTCTAATACAATAGATAAATGTCCTATATATACTAGACTAGCTACTAGGGTTTACATGAGTAAGTAATTGATGCATAAATCCACTTCCGGGGCCCACTTGGTGTATGCTTGGGCTGAGCTTGATCATTCCACGAGCTAAGGCATATCTTGGCGTTGAACTTCGAGTTATGACGTGTTTTGGGCGTTCAACTCCGGATCATGACGTTTTTCTGGCGTTTAACTCCAGACAGCAGCGTGTACTTGGCGTTCAACGCCAAGTTACGTCGTCATTCTTCGAATAAAGTATGGACTATTATATATTGCTGGAAAGCTCTGGATGTCTACTTTCCAACGCCGTTGAGAGCGCGCCAATTGGAGTTCTGTAGCTCCAGAAAATCCATTTCGAGTGCAGGGAGGTCAGAATCCAACAGCATCAGCAGTCCTTTTGTTAGCCTTCTTCAGAGTTTTGCTCAAATCCCTCAATTTCAGTCAGAATTTACCTGAAATCACAGAAAAACACACAAACTCATAGTAAAGTCCAGAAATGTGAATTTAACATCAAAACTAGTGAAAACATCCCTAAAAGTAGCTTAAACTTACTAAAAACTATATGAAAACAATGCCAAAAAGCGTATAAATTATCCGCTCATCAATGAGTTTGTGTATTTTTTTGTAATTTCATATATTTTTTGGATGAAATTTAGGGACCTAAGCAAAAATCTGATTCAGAGGCTGAGAAAGGACTGCAGATGCTGTTGGATTCTGACCTTCCTGCACTCAAACACGTTTTTCCGGAGCTACAGAAGTCTAACTGGCGTGCTCTTAATTGGGCTGGAAAGCTAACATCTTGGACTTTCCAGCAATGTCTAATAGTCCATACTTTGCCCGAGATTTGATGGCACAAACTGGCGTTAAAATGCCCACAAGAGACCCTTTTCTGGCGTAAAATGCCGAAACTGGTACCAGAACGGGAGTTAAACGCCCAAACTGGCATCCAAGCTGGCGTTTAACTCTAGAAAAGGCCTATGCATGTGTAAAGCTCAATTCTCGGCCCAAGCACACACCAAGTGGGCTCCGGAAGTGGATTTCTACACTGTCTGCACTTAGTTACTTATTTTCTATAATTCCTAGTAACTAGTTTAGTATAAATAGCACCTTTTCCTATTGTATTCGGATCTTTTGATCACTTTTATGCAATTTTCATATTTGGGGGAGGCTGGCCATTCCGCCATGCCTAGACCTTCTTCTCTTATGTATTTTTCAACGGTGGAGTTTCTACACCTCATAGATTAAGGTACGGAGCTCTGCTGTTTTTCATGAATTAATGCAAGTACTATTGTTTCTCTTTCAATTCACGCTTACTTCTTCTCCAAGATATACTCTCGTACTTAATTTAGCTAAGTCAGAATGAAGGGGTGACCCGTGACAATCACCCACTATATTCGTTACTCGCTTAGCCAAGCTCCGCGTGCCTGACAACCACAAGCAGTCAACATGATGTTTAACATAGTCATTGGACAACAGCCGGAGTATAGTCTCTTGGGTCTCTGATCCACGGATTTGACTTACCTCTCTTGACAATAGAGCATTTGAATCCGTGTGATTAGAACCTTCGTGGTATAGGCTAGAACCAATTGGTAGCATTCTTGAGATCCGGAAAGTCTAAACCTTGTCTGTGGTATTCCGAGTAGGATCTGGAATGGGATGACTGTGAAGAGCTTCAAACTCATGAATGTTGGGCGCAGTGACAGTACGCAAAAGGATAGAGAGATCCTATTCCGACACAAGTGAGAACCGACAGATGATTAGCCGTGCGGTAGCTGTGCCTGGTATTTTTCATCCGAGACGAGCAATCCCACAGTTGAATAGCCATACAAAAACCATAGCTGGACCATTTTCACTGAGAGGATGGATGGTAGCCATTGACAATGGTGATCCACCAACATACAGCTTGCCATGGAAGGGAGCACGCATGATTGGATGAAGACAATAGGAAAGCAGAGGTTCAGAAGCAACAAAGCATCTCCAAATGCTTATCTGAAATTCCCACTAATGAATTACATAAGTATCTTTATTTTAATTTACGTTTTATTTATCTTTGAATTATCAAAACTTATAACCAATTGAATCTGCCTAACTAAGATTTACATGATGACCATAGCTTGCTTCAAGCCGGCCATCTCCTTGGGATCGACCCTTACTTGTGTAAGGTTTTATTACTAGGATGATCCAGTGCACTTGCTGTTAGTTGTGCGGAGTTGTGAAAAGTGTGATCACAATTCCGTGCACCAAGCATGTACATGGGAAAAAACATGAAAAAAACAAGGAAAAGCACACACAACTATGTGTGTGTGCGCACAAGCAAGCATGCGTATGCACAAGAAGAGATTTGCATGTGTGCGTATGCGCACATTTGTGCGTACACATAGGACCCAACACGTGATTTCATTAATGAAACACGTGCTTCGCGATTTCTGAGGCCTTTTGGTCCATTTTGGAACGCTTGAAGGTTGGATATTGATGCTATATCAAAGGGAAACAAAGACATATGAAAAAGAGGAGGACTTAGGACTTTAATTTTACATTTTCCATAGTATTAGGAGTAGGAGTAGTGTAGAGTAGAGAGCTCTCCTAGGGTTTATCAATTTCCATTGTAGCATTTTATAGTAAGCTTTGATTTTGGATTTTGCTTCTTTAATTGTAAGTACTCTCAATTTCTTCTTTAATTACATTGTCTTTATTTTTATTTTCTCTCGGTTCAAGTTACTTTGTTTATATTGCAATTTTGAGTTTCTTGAAGTTTTGATTGATGAATTTAATGTTTCATGCTTTCTTTATGCTTGATTGCTTGTCTCTTGATGATATTGTTGATAGTTGGTTATAATTTTCGATTTTTCCTTGCATTTTTTCATGTTATTCTTTTATGCACACAAAGTGTTTATAAAAATGCCAATTATGAGTTTTGAGTAGATTTTCACACCTTGGTTTGGGTTTGAGTTCCTAAGATACTAGAGTCATAATGTCCAACATTTAGTGGTAATTCTTGGGGAGTTAGTCAATTCTTATTTCCATTAAAGCTAGCCTTTTATCAACTAGTTTGGTAAGTTGGTTAGGACTTATGGATTAACATCAATTAAGCTTACTTGACTTACTCCTCGATGTTTGGGGTTAACTAAGCAAGATTAACTCATGATAATTACCATAGTTGCGGTTATGGCAATGATAGGATTCCTTGGATCCTCATTCCTAAGTCAAGGCTCTTTATGTACTTTCTTGCATTTTCACTAGTTTTGATCTTGCTTTCCTTTTACTTGCATTAATTAAAATTTTGATTTTTGTTTAGTTCTTTTATTCTTAGGTTCTTCTAATCTTTTTGTTCTTTATTTTAAAACCCCTTTTTATCCTTAACAACCGAAAGCGTAACACTTCAATTACATTCCTATGGAGAATGACCCGAGGTTTAACTACTCACAGTTTATATGTTTTGTATTTGAATATCTAAAATTTGATGTTGAGAGTTAATTGTTGATTTAACTATACTTGCAATGAAGTGATCTTATTTTGAGAAATTATAGATCAACATTAACTCATTCGTCAAGTTTTTGGCATCGTTGCCAGGGAGCGCGATTAAGTGCTATCTTTTGGTTGTTTTAAATATGTTGATAGTGTAAATAGCATACTCTACGGTTATTTGATTATTTTTTTTACTAATAGTTAGGTGTTTGATTTCTTTTTTTATTTATACCTATTGCTTTTATTTTCTATTTTTTTATGAGATATCACCTTTGTTGCTTGGAGCTTGGTTGTGAGTATTTTGTAGGGTATAATGAATTCAAATTGGGATTGCTTCATGGAGTGGGAGAATCAATTTCGGGAGGAACCAATTGCATATGAGCAACACTCATGGCAAACACCTCCTTTATACTGCAACAAAACCAATCCTCCCCTATGTGAATATCAAACCCAAGGATATGGAAGATACTCCATACACAATCCCTAACCACCCAACCCTCAAATACCACATCATACACCTCCATGGAATTAAAATGTCTATACACCTTGCTACCGACCATATGAACCATCATCCCCTTATACATCACCTCAATTTCTCCACCCACATGAACCACCTCCCGCATATACAACCTTTCTCCCAACCTTTGAATCTTCTTTTCCACCTAAACGTGAATTTTTCCAACCCTTGCCCCAAGATCAAAAAGACCTTCAAGCATTCTTCTAAGAGCAAGAAGGGTTTCGAAGGAAGCACGGGGAGTTCATGGCTACCAATGCCGAAGCGGTGAACTACCTAGCCTCACTACGCTCAAGCAATCGAGACATTTCCCTTGAGGAATGTGGAAGAGCAACGAAGGAGTGTAGATAGGAGAATAACATGGAGCCTCAAGGAAGAGAAGAAGAGTTAAAGCTTGAATTGCAACAAGAGGAAGAAAGGAAAGTATGTGAACCGGAGGAGTAAAAAGGGAGAATTAAGAGAGATTGATCAAGATGAGGATTCCATCATTGATGATTTTTTATCCTCCTTGGTCACTCCCCTCAATTATCCTAAAGAGCCTCTTCCCATTGAGTTTAATAGAGACATGGAGGTAAACTTCTCACAACCACCTTGTTACGACTTAAGTGATAGGGAAGAGGAAAAAAAAGTTGGTGGTGAAGCAACTCCAACCCAAGGACAAATTGAGCGGGTAACAATTTCTTCAAAGAGCTTTATAGGCCTACATCAATTTGCTTTCTTGGAAACGGATTATCAACTTGGAGTACTTCTTGGTGTGTTAAACAATAAAGGAATGGATGTTGGTTGCAAAAGGAACTCAAGGTATAAATGGTGCAAGATACAAGTGAGAGGATTCCAAGGATTGTTTAGGTGCTTCAAAGGTGATTCAAGAGGTTGTTCCTCCAAGTGCAAGAGCAAGAATCAACAAGAGGGTGATAGAGAAATGGGATCTGGGCATTAGTTTCAAAAGTCAACACTCATGGATCTTATCTGTTAGCTTGAAATCTCTTAAGAATTTGATGCAATTCATTTGGGACCCCGAAGGTCAAATCAAGAGCACTTGGTTGGAGATTCCAAGAGGAATGGAAGCACAAGCCACCCTAACAAGGATCTCCTCAAAAGTCCAACTTAAGGACTTTAAACCAAAGTGCTAGGTGGGAGATACCCCACCATGGTAATATCCTTCTAACTTTCTCTCTTTTAGTTTTTAATGCTTGAATAATTGGTTATTTTGCTTGGTTAGTTAGTTTATTTTGATGGTTGTTAGTCAATTTTGGTGGAATAATGCATTTTTTTTGTGTTTTATGGTGTTTTGGGACTTGAAAACCTATTTTGGATGTCATGTTTGATGCCTTAGCGGCATAATTTTTGTTACAGGAACAGAGTCCTGTGCGTACGCACAGCCTTGTGCGCGTGCACAGTTCTCCTGTTTTTCTATCCATGTGCGTCCGCACAGCAACATGAACACGCACACTCTTAAGCACTCACTCTGTTCACAGCACGTGCATGGCTTGTTCGCGTGTACACACCTTCCTTTCTCTCTGTGCGTCCACACATCTTGTGTCCGCACGCACACTCAATCCCTTTTTCAAAAAAAAAACCCACCTGTGCGTGCGCACTAGCCTGTGCGCACGCACAACCACCAACACCCCTTCTGTCCACGGCGTACGAACCCCTTGTGCGTGTGAACGCACCCTCCCTTTTCTCTTCTGTGCGTGCACACATAGCCTTGTGCGTTCGCACAAGTTGCGATACCCATTCTGCCTGCAGTGCCCGCATGCTTCTGTACGGGTGCATAGCCCTCCTTTCCCTTAATTGTGCATCCGCACACGACCTTGTGCGTATGCACAGGTCAGCTTTCGAACGTTAATTCGAAAGTGAACTGTCGCACTTCATAAAACCCCCAACCATTTTCTCTTCTTCTTCTTTTTTAAGATGCCATAACTTCAAGAAACCACCAGCACTCCAACCCTCAGCCAGACCGTCACCTCCGTCCAACCCTCATCGTCGCCGGCGATCACACTACCGTCGCCTTCTCTCTCTTCTCTTCCTTCTCCATCTCACCATTTCCTCTCTTTCTCCATTTCTCCTCCATTTCTCTCATGTCTCTGCGCTGCTTCCTATTAGGCACAGCCAGCCCTAGTTCGCACCTCCAGTCCGGCAAACACCACCAGCGGCGGCGAGCTTCTGTGCCGCCACGACATTCACTGCCAACCTTCCTTCTCCGTTTGTTTCTTTTCTCCCACTTCTCCTCTGCATCACAGGTTCCATTTCCTTCCCTGTAACCTTGTCTTTTCCCCTTATTTCTGTTTCAGTTCCTTTATTTTTTATTGCTTTTAATTTCTATTTTAGTAAATAGGTGGCATTAGGTTAGATGATTTCTGTTGTCTGGGTTGAATGTCTGAGGCTGGCTGATTATTATTGATTTCTCTTGGTTGTTGGAATGCTGCTGTGATTGAACTGTGAATGCTGTTTATGAACTCTGCACATAACCTGTTTGATGTAATGCCTAAATGGATTTTTTATTCAATTTCTGTGTCTGATCAGCATAGGTTTCGAATTTTCTTCCCATTATGCGTTGTTATTTATACTTGTTCAATTTAATGTTAGTTTTGGATGCTACCTGTGCTTGAACTTGTTTATGCACCTTGTTCATTTATGCTTGAACATAAATCTGAACTTGACTTTACCACTGTGATTATTGTTGTTTGGTGTCAATATTTATTGGGCATATCATACTTTAGTGGATGTTCTGAGTTATGTACTTTTTGCTCATTTGTTTTGCTTAAACACTAAACTAATTTTAAACTTACAAATTTTAAAATCTGTTTGGTACATTGTAAGTACATAGCCTGATTTTATTTTGTGAATTAGTGTTGTTGCCTATTCATGAAGTTTTCAAAATGGATAACCACATACATAGCCACTTGTTCCTTTAGGTTTTTGAGCATTGCAATCTATTTTTCAATCAAGTATTGCTTTGGACAAGAGGTTATGTATATGTGATCATTTCTTATGTTCTCAACATGAATAAGTGCATGCTCCCACTGTTGCCTTGATTATTGCTTTTTGCGCAACTTTTTCCTAAGTTTTCCAATTTCAAATGAAAAATTGCAATAATCAATTCCTCTCAATTCAATTTACTTTCATTATACACCTAAGTCATATATGTCCTTCAATTGTTCTTCATTCTCTTTTATGTTACTTAGGTTGCTTGATATTGGGAAAACTTTATTTCTTTTTTAGCATTAAACTGTTTTATACCTATTTTCCCTTAATTGAGTATTTGTTTACCTTTGTGGCCCTAATGTGCATTGCTTGACTATATCCTCCTTTTTACTGTGATTTTTATATATTTTTCCTGAGTTGTATTCTATTTTTGTCTTTTTCAGGATGACTCGCAAGGGAAAGGAAAAAGCCAATCCTTTGGCTCGACCACCTCCTGTGCCTCTGAGTACCCAACCGGACACGTTCATGAATGAAATGGCCGAGGAACAGCACAAGAAATTGGAAAAGCGAGCCTTTCACTCTGAAAGAAAGCTAAAGTTACCGGAAAAATATGCGGACCAAATTCTTGATAGACTCAAGTTTTACCAATGGAAGTTCATAGGATTCGATCTGGTGGAAATCAATGAACACCAGGTCAAAGAATTCTACGGAAATCTGCTTAAGAGGGACACTTCGACTATTTTTCTGAGAGATGTCATGCTTGACACCTCTGACCACGCTTTGGAGGCCTTCTTACAGATCCCGCATATTCCTCTGGCTAGGGATGCTTATCCTTAGATAGTGAAAGACTTGACATCCGGCAAGCTTTCATTGGACGTGGTTCTGAAGAAGATTAGACTGCCTGAGGCCAGATGGGAGTATAGCAGAGGAGAGAATGCGGTCCCGCTTAGCATTGCGTGCTCCGACCTTCATCCTGAGGCAAGGATCGGGCAACAGATCATCGCCGACTACATCTTGCGGAGCACGCATGCCACTCATATTTGCGTCCGTGTGGTTGTTCTACTATGGGCCATTCTGGAGGGGAAGGGGATCTCTGTTCTTCCCCTTATAAGAGATTCAATGTGGAAGGTGAACAAACAACAGAAATACAACATTCCTTTCCCATCGATGAACACTAGATTAGCCACCTATTCTGGAGTGGAGAGATGTCCGATAGACAGGACGTCTATCTTCATCAGCAACCAGCTATTCTTACTATACGGCGAGTATGAGGGATCACCGCCATAGAAGAAGAGGAAGACGACTGAGCCACCATCATCAGCAGAGCCCTTAGCACCTCCTGCACCCACACACTGACCTCAGACACCCTATGAGCAGGGTCGGGAGATCCTTCAGACCCTCCCCCGCTACGAGCGCCACAACGCTTGCCACTTCCAGTGGATTGTGGCGAAGTTTGAAGGTAGATACCCTGGGCCACCTCCTCTGGATACACCAGAGCCTGAGCTTGAGACTAAGCCAGCACCGGAGGTGCCAGCAGCTAAAGCTGGCCAGGTAGTCGAGACCCCTGACCAGAGAGCGGAGGAGCCCACGGCTGAGGAGGCAGTAGTTCAGCCAGTTGAGGAGCAGGTAACTGGAGCTAAGCAGACACTAAAGATGGCACTAGAGCCAGCTGACCAGGCAGTTGAGGAGCCGGCAGCTGAGACCACTGCAGAGCCCTCCCGAGCCGTCATTGTTAATCAGCGTCATCACCATCCGCCACCGCCAAATGGTGGAGCTTCACAGAGTTGATCACCCCAATCCGATTCTTTGGCACGGAGGATCGTGCATGATTTAAGTGTAGGGGAGGATCTACTATTTTTAGGTGTAAATATTTTCTCCTTAACACTTGTCATTTAGTTTATTTTGAGTTTTATTATACTTTTTTGTGTGGATATTTTAGTACTTTTGACTTATGCACTACATCTTGCTACTTTGGTATATATATTTGTTATTTCTAGTATCTTTAGCATTGGACTGTCGTTTTGGGTATATATAGATATATTACATTTTATATTGCCGGATAAATAGTATAGATATGGATTGTGATTGGATGATGTGAATAGCTTATGCCAAGTTCATTTTGATGCTAATTGTTCATGTTACCTTTTGTTTGTTGAAAATTAGGAAAAGAACTAGGAATTTTTGAAAAAATTTTGCATCCCTCGCAACATACATACATGCATAGACATATAGGAAATAATTTTTGGCGAAAAAAACAAGAATTTTCAAAGAATTTTGTTCAAGGGCATTCTATTGAATTGATTTGAAAAATTATTTTTAAACTTGCTTGAATGATTTTACGGAACATAGAAGAGGAAAGAACAAATACCTTGTGAGATTTTGAGCTATATTGAGTGGTTATATATCTGAACCGCTAATTTTGTTCATTGTGTGTTGTATCTCTTCCATGATTGTAATCTTGATTTTGCTTGATTCTTTATCTCCAATGATTGATGTTTTGAATTGCATTGAGCATGATTGAGGCCATCTTTGATAAAAGCTCACTTCACCCATATAGCATACCCTTTGCATCTACCATTATTAACCCCCTTTGAGCTTTAATTACCCTATTGTTCTTGATATTAGTACATCACAACTTTAAGCAGAAAACCATAAATTATCTTGGATTGTATCCTTGATTAGTTTAGGTTGAGGAGTGTGTTTCATTTAAGTGTGGGGGAATTTTGAGAAGCATTGGTAGAGAAAATGTTTAATTTGGGTATTTCATTGAAAATTTTGGAAAAATGGGAACATTCATGTATGAACCATTAAACCATATGCCTTTATCTTGAAAAAAAGAAACATCATATAAAGGGGATGAAATTTACCCCAAAGAGAAGGAAAATAAATAAGAAATGCATATGTGATGTGAATGATAAACTCACATATAGGCATCAAAATAGCATACTTTTGTGTTTTGTCCCTAATTTGATCCTAAATGTGAAAACATGCAATTTTGTGCTTAAATTGAGCAATTTAATTCTACTTTCATGCCATTCGATGCCATGACTTGTTTGTTGAGTGATTTTAGGTCATAGAGGCAAGAATGGATAGCCAAAAGTGGAAGAAAGTATGTACAAGGGAGAAAACATGAAGAAAACAAGGAAAAGCAAACACAGCCATGTGTGCTTGCGCACAAGCAAGCGTGCGTGCACACAAGAAGAGATTTGCATGTGTGCGTACGCACACATCTGTGTGTACACACAGGACCCAACACGTGATTTCATTAATGAAATACGTGCTTCGTGATTTCTCAGTCCTTTTGGCCCATTTTGGAAGGCTTGAAGGCTGAATATTGATGCTATATCAAAGGGAAATGAAGACATATGAAAAAGAGGAGGACTTAGGACTTTAATTTTACATTTTCCATAGTATTAGGAGTAGGAGTAGTGTAGAGTAGAGAGCTCTCCTAGGGTTTATCAATTTCCATTGTAGCAGTTTATACCAAGCTTTGATTTTGGATTTTGCTTCTTTAATTGTAAGTACTCTCAATTTCTTCTTTAATTACATTGTCTTTATTTTTATTTTCTCTCGGTTAAGAGTTCGAAACTCCGGGTAAGATGCAAGGGTTGGGTTTTGACACCGCTTGCTCCGGGTTGAGAACTATAACACCACTTGGGTAAGAGGCAGGGTGAAGCTGTCCCTTGCTCTGGGTACACCAGTAAGATGCAAAGGTTGCGGTATTATCCCACATGCTCCGTGTTTGGTGTTCTATCCAGGGTTAGCTACCAGACATGTCAGGTTCGGCTTTATAACCGACAGATAAGACTCATCAGCCATAAGACAGGCATGCATCATATGCATATTGTTTGAATTGCTTGTTTATGCTCTAATTGGGAATGCTTATGTGACTTTTATATTCTTACTTGTATATGTGCTACTTGCATTACTTGTATCCTAATTGTGTTTGTTATTTTCTGCTTGATTGTCTGTGTGATTCTACTGGTGTTGGAGGCTTTGGAGGAAGGAGGATGATGGAGAGTTAGGGTAAAGTATTTGGTTAAGTTTAGAAAGCCTTAAAGAACCACCCTGATCCATGGTTTCTATTTTAGTCCTCTAAGTTTTATAATCTGAGTGTCGGCATTCTAGGATTGCCTCTGGCATTCCTAGGACCTTATATCTTATGTGCGTGGCACCTTTACCATGCTGAGAACCCTGGTTCTCATCCCATACGATATTTGTGTTTTTCAAATGCAGGTCGAGAGGCACCTCGCTAGGCATTTGGAGCTTTACAGCGAAGTGGATTTTTGGGGCTTTATTTTGATGTATAGTTTATATATGATCATATGTATAGAACTCTACTAATAACTTGTTTTATTTTGCACCTCTCAGAGGTTTATGGAGAACCAAGATTTATTATATATGTATTTTGGGTTTCGCAGTTAAGTATTGATGACATGTCACCATGTCATGTTTTTCTCTGCTTTTTCATACAAGAAATTGATGATTTGTGCTTAAATATTGAATGCTTTTTGTGATTAAATGGTATATTTTCTTGATCTTTTAATTTTATAGATCTTGTAAGAAATAAGAAGAAAAAGAAGCAAAAAGCACAAAATAAGCTAAAAAGGAGAAAAAAGAGCTTTGGGGCACACTTTAAAGTTGGAGCACACTTTAGAGCCTTAGGCCACGCTTTTAAAAGCCTGGCCCATGACCAAATTAAAGAAGAATAGGCAATCAGCACACAAAGCTCCGCTCTTACCAAGAGCAGAGCATCATCGTGATGCAATTTCAACTTGGAAGCAAGAATTTTTGCTAAGTTAAATTTGGGGCGCTCACAACATGACCATGCCTTCTTCAAAGGGCTATAACTTGAGCTACAGATGTCCGATTGATGTGCTTTCAGTTGCGTTGGAAAACGGATATTCAGAGCTTTCTAATGATATATGGCAATCCATATTTGGCATGAAATTGAGGCACGAGTAAAAGGAATCTTTAAGGGCCAAAAACAAGTAAAAAATCGGCCAATGCTTCCACCAAGGTTCGAAGTTGGAGCCTCACTCCAAAGAAAAGTAGTGCTCTCAAGGAGAGCACAGTGCTCTCTTGGAGAGCATTATCGTGCTCTCTCCCAAAGAAAATGCAAGGAAATTGGGCAAGAATGCAACCCCCAAGGCTTGAACACGGGTACCTCACCAAGCAAAAGCAATGCTCCGCTCCCCACAAGAGCAAAGCACTATCCTGAGGCACCCAACTTGGCACGCAACAAAGAGGCCAAAGACAAGCCTCAATGCTCCGCTCCCCACAAGAGCAGAGCACTCTATTGGGAGCAAATACTCATGGGCCAAAATTCAACCAAAAATTCATTTAAATTCAATTCCTCACCAATTGAACCAAGGCCATCTAGATCTTCAAATCCAAAGCAAGCTAAGCCCATTATCATCACTCAAATGCACAAGGATCAATTAGCTTAGGAATTTATTTTAATTGTAATTTGTTTAGAATTTGATTTTCATTTTTCAGCCTATAAAAAGGCATTTGTTTCAATTTCATAGGGAGGCTAGCTCCACTAGGGAGCATTAGGAGGAGTAGTAGAGAGCTCTCTCTTTTAATTTTCCTTTCTGTTTGAATTTTGGATCAAGAATTGAAGGAATTCTGTTTCACTTGATCTGAAATCTCTTTGTTCTTTTTCTGCATTGAATCTGAGTTTTCTTACTGATTTCATCTTTCCTTCTTCTACAAATTTCCTCTTCTGCAAATTACACACTTCAGTTTACATTAATCCTGAATTTAATCGTCTATTCCATTTGCTTTCAATTTAATTCTTCTTCACTTGTTCTTCATTTTACATTTCTGTTCATGATCTGATTTACTTTTTCTGCAAGTTTAATTCCCTACAAGTGTTCTATGCTTTGATCTACTTCTTTTATTTAAATTTCCTTGCTCCCATTCCCCTTTATATTTACTATAATTTATATTTCTTGTCATTTAAGTTTCTTCAATTTACATTGCTTGCTCTTTAAGCTTCCTGCCTATTTACATTCTGCGATTTAAGTTCACTGCTATTTACATTCTGCTGCAACAATTCTCACTCACCAATGTTAGCTTGACTAAACTAATCACCCACTAAAGTTGCTTGATCCATTAATCCGTGTGGGATCGACCTCACTCTTGTGAGTTATTACTACTTGATGCGATCCAGTACACTTGCCGGTGAGTTTTGTGTTGGATCATTTTCCACACATCAAGTTTTTGGCGCCGTTGCCGGGGATTGATTTAGATCAACAATGATTAAGTGGGTGAGAAGTCTAGATCAGGTATTTTTTTTGTTTTTGTTCTCTGTTCTAAATTGAAATCAAGGTGTTTGAGTTATTGCCTCACTCAGAAGTTCTTCTCTGAGACATGAACTTCAATTTTCATTGGTGTTGTGTTTTACAAAATTCAAATGGAGTTCAACTCATCTTGTGATCAAACAAATTTTCTGGGATATCACCCACCATCATAAATCTCTAATAGTGGCTGGGAATATCACCAAGAATTTATAGATTCTAAGCACTCCAATCCATGGAGATGCACTTCAAAGCCACAAGATGAACAAGATAATCATATGGGATATTTCTCACCACCACAAAATGATTCAAGTCATTATTCTAATGGTGGTTGGGAATATCACCAAGGAATGAAAGAGCATGAATACCTCCCAGAGCCACAAAGTGACTCCCACTGTGATGATAATTACACAAACCGTGGCTGGGAAGGGAATCTCAAGGATTCATGCTCCATTCATCAAGAAACATCTTCCCTGGAGTATACTCTCAATAAAGTCATGAAAAATTATCCACCCTCACTTTCCAGTTTCTCATTTGAAAGTTCTTCATCACTTGATTATGCCTCAACACGAAGTTTCCTCCAAAATCCATACAAGTCATCCTACCAACCACAAAATTCATCCCACAACTCACAAAACTCATTGCACACCCCTCAACACAACTTTACCACAACAAGCCAATGCCAAGCCATTGAAATACATAGACAACTCGTGAAAAGACACACACAATCCCAATCCTGGAAAGATATCCTCTTCAAGAAGATGAATGAGCCCTTAGAGCAAACAAGGAAGAACTTAGAAGCATCAAACAGAGAGGATGAAGACCAATTTATGGGTGAGGAAGTGGAAAAGCAAGATGAGGAAGCCTTTGTGTCAAGTGAAAATTCAATGAAAAATGAGGTGGTGGAGGTATTTGAACCTGAACTTGCATATTCACAGAAGCCACTTGAGATGATAAAGGAACACGAAAGCTCACAACCCCCACAAACTTCCTTGAACCAAAGATGCTCAACACTGATTGAAAGATATGAAGAGGAGATGAAGAAATCATGGGAAGAACAACAAACCTCATATATGAAAGTGCTATTAAAACAAATATTGAGTGTAAAAGAGGAAGTGGAAGAACAAGAAAGTAAGGAGGACAATCAAGGACGTCCAAACTCAAGTGAAGCAGAAAATCACATGAAGGAAGGGCTCATGGAACCACCAATTCAAGAGGCTCTTGATGAAGAGAACACTCCTATAATCACACAACCACCAATTCTTGAATTCAAAGAAGTGAAGGCAATTAACAAAAGTACCAAGAAGAGGATTGTGACCAAGATACCAAGGACAACATTCAAGAGAAGGTCAACCACAAGCAATCCAACCCTTGGACCACTAGCAAGCAAGCTCAATCAAGCCATGTACAAAAGAAAGCTTGCTGAGAGGAAACCAAGAAATGGGGCAATAGCTGAATCATCTCCCCCCTTGAGGTCATTCCTCTTAATAAACTGGAAGAAGAGGAAGAAAGTGAACAATATGCCCACAGTAGGTAACAATTCTCTTCTCTGCTTTGTTTTCTTTCTTTGCTTTGTTTAAATTTAATAAATAGGCATATAATTACATTCTAAGTTTGGTGTTGCCTTGCAACAATTTGTTTTCAATCCCTTTTGGATGATTGCATTAATTCTACATGGAAGTGTCACACTAAGATTCTAAGTTTGGTGTGCCACTTAATTTTCTATGCAATGAATCCAGCAACATCACTTGTCTGCATAATCATATTGCCTTTTATAGTGTTATTTTTCTTCTTCTTAGTTGGATAATTTTTGTTTTCTCTTTGTTTCATTCATTTACTTGTTTTTAATGCTCTCTTTCATTAACTGTTTTGTTAATACATCACCAAGACATCCTTATTCATGACAGACTCTTCATTTGGTGATTGTATTTAACATATAACAGTTTCTTTTGTTTAGTTTTAATTCAAATAAAGTGACATATGGTTGCATTATAAGTTTGGTGTTGCTATGCAACAAAATTTGGTTCCAATCCTTACAAGATACTTGCATCAACTCCAAGTGAAAGTGTCACACTAAGTTTGGTGTGCCACTTATCTTTTATGCAATGTATTGTGCACACCTTTCTTATCTATGCAATTACAATGTCTCTGTCCTTTGTGCCTTGATTTTTATCTTTCATTTTGCTTGCTTAGAACACATGTACTACTAACATTTCATTATGTAAGACATTCATGATCCATCTTAGCCCCATAGCCATTGTTCTAATTGTTGCTTGAGGATAAGTGGTGCGCGAAATTGCAATCACACTTTTGCAATCCCGCACAACTAACCAGCAAGTGTACTGGGTCGTCCAAGTAATACCTTGCGTGAGCAAGGGTCGATCCCACAGAGATTGTCGGCTTGAAGCAAGCTATGGTTATCTTGTAAATCTTAGTCAGGATATCAGAAATTATCAGGATTGATTGTGAAAGACAAAAGAACATGAATTGATTACTTATTTTGCAGTAATGGAGAATAGGTTGAGGTTTTGGAGATGCTCCATCTTCTGAATCTCTGCTTTCCTACTGTCTCCTTCATCAAACACGCAAGGCTCCTTCCATGGCAAGCTGTATGTAGGGTTTCACCGTTGTCAATGGCTACCTCCCATCCTCTCAGTGAAAATGTTCCTATGCTCTGTCACAGCATGGCTAATCATCTGTCGGTTCTCGATCAGGCCGGAATAGAATCCAGTGATTCTTTTGCATCTGTCACTAACGCCCCGCCTGCTAGGAGTTTGAAGCACGTCACAGTCATTCAATCATTGAATCCTACTCAGAATACCACAGACAAGGTTTAGACCTTCCGGACTCTCTTGAATGCCGCCATCAATTCTAGCTTATACCACGAAGATTCCGATTAAGGAATCCAAGAGATAACTACTTAATCTAAGGTAGAACAGAGGTGGTTGTCAGGCACGCGTTCATGGTTGAGAATGATGATGATTGTCACGGATCATCACATTCATCCGGGTTAAGAACAAGTATTATCTTAGAATGGAAGCAAGCATGATTGAATGAGAAACAGTAGTAATTGCATTAATCCATCAAGACACAGCAGAGCTCCTCACCCCCAACCATGGGGTTTAGAGACTCATACTGTGGAAAGTATACAAAGAAACGTGTAAAGTGTCATGAGGTACTGATACAATGTCAAAAGATCCTATTAATAGTAAACTAGTAGCCTAGGGTATACAGAAATGAGTAAATGACATAAAAATCTACTTCTGGGTCCACTTGGTGTGTGCTTGGGCTGAGCAATGAAGCATTTTCGTGTAGAGACCTTTTCTGGAGTTAAACGCCAGCTTTTATGCCAGTTTGGGCGTTTAACTCCAAGTTTTATGCCAGTTCCAGCGTTAAACGCTGGAATTTCTGAGGCTGATTTGCCACGCCGGTTTGGGCCATCAAATCTTGAGCAAAGTATGGACTATCATATATTGCTGGAAAGCCCAGGATGTCTACTTTCAAACGCCGTTGAGAGCGCGCCAATTGGGCTTCTGTAGCTCCAGAAAATCCACTTCGAGTGCAGGGAGGTCAGAATCCAACAGCATCTGCAGTCCTTTTCAGTCTCTGAATCAGATTTTTGCTCAGAACCCTCAATTTCAGCCAGAAAATACCTGAAATCACAGAAAAACACACAAACTCATAGTAAAGCCTAGAAAAGTGAATTTTAACTAAAAACTAATAAAAATATACTAAAAACTAACTAAATCATACTAAAAACATACTAAAAACAATGCCAAAAAGCGTACAAATTATCCGCTCATCACAACACCAAACTTAAATTGTTGCTTATCCCCAAGCAACTGAAAATCAAAATAGGATAAAAAGAAGAGAATATACTATAGACTCCAAAATATCAAGGAAACATAGCTCCAATTAGATGAGCGGGACTAGTAGCTTTTTGCCTCCAAACAGTTTTGGCATCTCACTCTATCCCTTGAAGTTCAGAATAATTGGCGTCTATAAGAACTCAGAACTCAGATAGTGTTATTGATTCTCCTAGTTAAGTACAATGATTCTTGAACATAGCCAGTGTATGAGTCTTGGCTGTGGCCCAAAGCACTCTGTCTTCCAGTATTACCACCGGATACATACATGCCACAGACACATAATTGGGTGAACCTTTTCAGATTGTAACTCAGCTTTGCTAAAGTCCCCAATTAGAGGTGTCCAGGGTTCTTAAGCACACTCTTGTTGCCTTGGATCACAACTTTATTTCTTTCTTTTTCTCTTTTTTTTTCTTTTCTCTCTCTTTTTTTTCGAAATTTTTTTTTTTGTATTCACTGCTTTTTCTTGCTTCAAGAATCAATCTGATGATTTTTTTAGATCCTCAATAACAGTTCTCTTTTTTCCTCATTCTTTCAAGAGCCAACAATTTTAACATTCTCAAAACAACAAATTCAAGAGACATATGCACTGTTCAAGCATTCATTTAGAAAACAAAAAGTATTGTCACCACATCAAGCTAATTCAATTAGTTTCAAGGATAAATTTCGAAATCTTGTACTTCTTGTTCTTTTGTGATTAAAGCATTTTTCATTTAAGAGAGGTGATGGATTCATAGGACATTTATAGCTTTAAGGCATAAAATTTCAATTTTATTAATTATGAATTAAGAACAAGACTCAAAAATAGATATAAGACTAAAAAATAAAAATAGAAAACAAAACAAAAGAAAAAAATGCAAAAACATAGGCTCCTAATGATAGAGGTTTTCACAGAGTTAGGACTCAAGAACCTTGATTTTGAGAAGTGGATGCTCCCTCAACTTGAGAGGAGAGCTTTTGGCGTTTCAACTCTTGGAGTTCACGCCCCTGCTTCTCTTGTTCCTTTAGCAATTTGCAGAGCATGCAGTTCTGATTCTGCTGTTCTTCCTTCAGTTGCTCCATAGTCTCTTGCAACTTGGTGATAGATGCTTCTAGGCTGGTCCAGTAGTCAATTCTTGGAAATTCAGGGAGGAATTCCTGCGCCCTCCTCTTGATAGAGTTGTCTTGCATTTGTCCTTCCATTGACTTCTTGGTGATTGGGTGTTCAATGGGTATGAACTCATCTACTCCCATCTTCACCCCAGCCTCTTTACAGAGCAAGGAGATCAAGCTTGGGTAAGCCAATTTGGCTTCAGTGGAATTCTTATTTGCAATTGTGTAGATCTCACAAGCAATCACATGATGAACCTCCACTTCTTTTCCAAGCATAATACAATGAATCATCACTGCTCTCTTGATGGTGACCTCAGAACGGTTGCTAGTGGGCAATATGGAACGCCCAATAAAATCTAGCCAACCTCTTGCAATTGGTTTGAGGTCTCCCCTCTTGAGTTGGTTTGGGACACCCTTTGAATTGGTTATCCACTTAGTTCCAGGGAGGCATATGTCCTCTAGAACTTGATCCAACCCTTTATCTGCTCTCACCATCCTCCTATTAAAGGATTCAGGATCATCTTGCAGTTGAGGTAGTTTGAAGATTTCTCTTATTTTGTCCAGATGGAAGTACATAACTTTCCCTCTGACCATGGTTCTGTAGGTATGGTAAGCAGTTCCAGTCATTCTCTGCTTATCTGTTAGCCACAGATTAGAGTAGAATTCCTGAACCATGTTCCTTCCAACCTTTATTTCAGGATTGGTCAGAACTTCCCATCCTCTGTTACAAATTTGCTCTTGGATCCCTGGATATTCATCTTCTTTCAGATCAAATTTAACTTCCGGGATCACTGACCTCAGACCCATTATTTTGTGATAATGGTCTTCATGTTCTTTGGTTAAGAACTTCTCTTGATTCCAAAGATTCTTTGGATTATTTTCTTTCTTTCCTCTTAAATTGGTTTGTTTTCCCTTAGGAGCCATGATCTTGATGAATCTTGGCTTAGTGATCACGGAAAAGCACACCAAACTTAGAGATTTGCTTGTCCTCAAGCAAAAGAAGAGAAAGAAGAGAGAGAGAGGAAGAGGAAATTCGAATGGTGTGGTGGGAAGAGGGAGCCAAACGTGTATTTATAAGGTGGGGAGGGTAGTTTTCGAAAAAAAAAAGAAATTTGAGAAGATATGGAAAGAAATTGAGAGAAAGGTGAGTTTTTTGAACAAAATTTGGGAATGATTTGAAGGATTTGAAGAATGATTTTAAATAATTGAAAATTTGAAAGTGAATGATGAGAGATTGAAATGTATTTTTGTAGAAAAATATGGGTGAGGAAGGGAAAGTTTGAAAAAATCTGATTTGAAAACAAAATTGTGGTCCCCCCACCTTTCTGGCGTTAAACGCCCAGAATGGCACCCATTCTGGCGTTTAACGCCCATTTGGTGCCCCTTTTGGGTGTTTAACGCCCAGCCAGGTGCCCTGGCTGGCGTTAAACGCCAGAAATCTTTTATCACTGGGCGTTTTTCTGAACGCCCAAGATGCTGCACACCTGGCGTTAAACGCCCAGAATGGTGCCCATTCTGGCGTTTAACGCCCAAAATGGCACCATTCCTGGCGTTAAACGCCCAGAATGGTACCCATTCTGGCGTTTAACGCCCAAAATGCCCCTTACTGGCGTTTTTTCGCCAGTAAGCTCTTTTTCTCTGCTTTTTGAGCTGAATCCTTCTGTAACTCTGTGAATTCCTTCATTTTTGATACTTGCCTCTGTAAGAACAAATCATATAACCTCCTAATGACTGGGTTGCCTCTCAGCAAGCGCTTCTTTACTGTCTTTAGCTGGACTTTCACTGAGAATCACTCAAGTCTCAGTTTTGAGCATTCCTGCTCAAAATTTCCTTCAAGATAATGCTTGATTCTCTGTCCATTAACAATGAACTTTTTGTCAGAATCAATATCCTGAAGCTCAACATATCCATATGGTGATACTCCTGTAATCACATACGGACCCCTCCACCGGGATTTAAGTTTTCCTGGAAACAGTCTGAGCCTAGAGTTGAAGAGCAGGACTTTTTGTCCTGGCTCAAAGACTCTGGTTGACAACTTCTTGTCATGCCATTTCTTTGCCTTTTCCTTATAAATTTTTCCATTTTCAAAGGCATTGAGTCTGAACTCCTCTAGCTCATTTAGCTGGAGCAGTCTTTTTTCACCAGCTAACTGTGCATCCATGTTTAGGAATCTGGTTGCCCAGTAGGCTTTATGTTCCAGTTCCACGGGCAGATGACAGGCCTTCCCATACACCAGTTGGTATGGAGAGGTTCCTATAGGAGTCTTGAATGCTGTTCTGTATGCCCACAGAGCATCATCCAAGCTCTTTGCCCAATCCTTTCTTCGGGCCATCACAGTCCGTTCCAGGATTCTTTTTAGTTCTCTGTTAGAGACCTCAGCTTGCCCATTTGTCTGTGGATGATACGGAGTTGCCACTTTGTGGCTAATTCCATATCTAACCATAGCAGAGTATAGCTGTCTATTGCAGAAATGAGTGCCTCCATCACTGATTAGTACTCTGGGAACACCAAATCTGCTGAAGATGTGTTTCTGGAGGAATTTCAGCACGGTCTTGGTATCATTAGTGGGTGTAGCAATTGCTTCTACCCACTTGGATACATAGTCCACTGCCACCAGAATGTAAGTGTTTGAGTATGATGGTGGGAATGGCCCCATGAAGTCAATTCCCCATACATCAAACAATTCTATCTCTAATATCCCTTGTTGAGGCATGGCATATCCATGAGGCAAGTTACCAGCTCTTTGGCAACTGTCACAGTTACGCACAAACTCTCGGGAGTCTTTATAGAGAGTAGGCCAGTAGAAGCCACATTGGAGGACTTTAGTGGCTGTTCGCTCACTTCCAAAATGTCCTCCATACTGTGATCCATGGCAATGCCATAGGATCCTTTGTGCTTCTTCTCTGGGTACACATCTGCGGATCACTCCGTCAGCACATCTCTTAAAGAGATATGGTTCATCCCAGAGGTAGTACTTAGCATCTGAAATTAATTTCTTTCTTTGCACGTTGCTGTACTCCTTTGGTATGAACCTCACAGCTTTATAATTTGCAATATCTGCAAACCATGGAGCTTCCTGAATGGCAAAGAGTTGCTCATCTGGGAAAGTCTCAGAGATCTCAGTAGAAGGGAGGGACGCCCCAGCTACTGGTTCTATTCGGGACAGATGATCAGCTACTTGGTTCTCTGTCCCTTTTCTGTCTCTTATTTCTATATCAAACTCTTGCAGAAGCAACACCCATCTTATAAGCCTGGGTTTTGAATCCTGCTTTGTGAGTAAGTATTTAAGAGCAGCATGGTCAGTATACACAACCACTTTGGACCCCACTAGATAGGATCTAAACTTGTCAATGGCATAGACCACTGCAAGTAACTCTTTTTCTGTGGTTGTGTAGTTCTTCTGTGCGTCATTTAGAACACGGCTAGCATAGTAAATGACGTGCAGAAGCTTGTTATGCCTCTGTCCCAACACTGCACCAATGGCATGGTCACTGGCATCACACATTAGTTCAAATGGCAATGTCCAGTCTGGTGCAGAGATGACTGGTGCTGTGACCAGCTTAGCTTTCAGGGTCTCAAATGCCTGCAGACACTGTGTGTCAAACACAAATGGTGTGTCAGCAGCTAACAGGTTACTCAGAGGTTTTGCAATTTTCGAAAAATCCTTTATAAACCTTCTGTAGAATCCTGCATGCCCCAGAAAGCTTCTGATTGCCTTGACATTGGTAGGTGGTGGTAATTTTTCAATTACCTCTACCTTTGCCTTATCCACCTCTATTCCCCTGCTTGAAATTTTGTGCCCAAGGACAATTCCTTCAGTCACCATAAAGTGACATTTCTCCCAGTTTAAAACCAGGTTAGTCTCTTGGCACCTTTTCAAGACAAGTGCTAGGTGATTAAGACAGGAGCTAAATGAGTCTCCATATACTGAAAAGTCATCCATGAAGACTTCCAGAAATTTCTCTACCATATCTGAGAAGATAGAGAGCATGCACCTCTGAAAGGTTGCAGGTGCATTGCACAGACCAAAAGGCATCCTTCTGTAGGCAAACACGCCAGAAGGGCAAGTAAATGTTGTTTTCTCTTGGTCCTGAGGGTCTACTGCAATTTGGTTGTAGCCTGAATAGCCATCCAAAAAGCAGTAATAGTCATGCCCAGCTAGTCTTTCTAGCATTTGGTCTATGAATGGTAAAGGAAAATGATCATTTCTGGTGGCTGTATTGAGCCTTCTGTAGTCAATGCACATACGCCACCCTGTGACTGTTCTTGTAGGAACCAGTTCATTTTTTTCATTATGAACCACTGTCATGCCTCCCTTTTTGGGGACAACTTGGACAGGGCTCACCCAGGGGCTATCAGAAATAGGATAAATAATCCCAGCCTCTAGTAATTTAGTGACCTCTTTCTGCACCACCTCCTTCATGGCTGGATTTAGCATCCTTTGTGGTTGGACCACTGGTTTGGCATTATCCTCCAACAGGATCTTGTGCATGCATCTAGCTGGGCTAATGCCCTTAAGATCACTTATGGACCACCCAAGAGCTGTCTTGTGTGTCCTTAGCACTTGAATCAGTGCTTCCTCTTCCTGTGGATTTAAAGCAGAGCTTATAATCACTGGAAAAGTTTCACCCCCTCCCAGAAATGCATACTTCAGGGATGGTGGTAGTGGTTTGAGTTCAGGTTTGGGAGGCTTATCCTCCTCCTGAGGAATTTTCGAAAATTCCTTTGCTTCCTCTGGTTCTTCTTGATCAGTTTGAGCATCTTTGAAGATGTCCTCAAGCTCTGATTCTAGGCTTTCAGCCATATTGATCTCTTCTACCAGGGAGTCAATAATGTCAGCGCCCATGCAGTCATTTGGTGTGTCTGGATGCTGCATAGCTTTTACAGCATTCAACTTGAACTCATCCTCATTGACTCTCAAGGTTACTTCCCCTTTTTGGACGTCAATGAGAGTTCGTCCAGTTGCTAGGAAAGGTCTTCCTAGAATGAGAGTTGCACTCTTGTGCTCCTCCATTTCCAGCACCACAAAGTCAGTTGGAAAGGCGAATGGCCCAACCTTGACAATCATATCCTCTATTATGCCTGATGGATATTTAATGGAGCCATCAGCAAGTTGGAGGCATATCCGGGTTGGTTTGACTTCTCCAGTCAACCCAAGCTTTCTGATAGTGGATGCAGGTATTAGATTGATGCTTGCTCCAAGATCACATAGGGCTGTCTTGGTGCAGGCACCTTCTAATGTGCATGGTATCATAAAGCTTCCTGGATCTTGAAGCTTTTCTGGTAAGCTTTTTAGAATGACTGCACTGCATTCTTCAGTGAGAAACACTTTTTCAGTTTCTCTCCAATCCTTCTTATGACTTAAGATTTCCTTCACGAACTTAGCATAAGAAGGTATTTGCTCAAGTGCCTCTGCAAACGGAATCTTTATTTCAAGAGTCCTTAGATAGTCTGCAAAGCGGGCAAATTGCTTATCCTGTTCCGCTTGGCGGAGTTTCTGAGGATAAGGCATCTTGGCTTTTTATTCTTCAACCTTAGTTGCTGCAGGTCTATTCCTTACAGAAGTGGTTGAAGAAGCCTTTTTAGAGGGATTACTATCAGCACTCTCAGGTGTCTGGTTCCCCTTTTGCGTTTGAACGCCAGGATTGGGTGGAAAATGGGCGTTTAACGCCAACTTTTCCCCCCTTTTCTGGCGTTTGAACGCCAGAACTGGGCAGGGAATGGGCGTTTAACACCAGCTTTCCCTCTTTTTCTGG
Source organism: Arachis hypogaea (assembly GCF_003086295.3). Classification (NCBI taxonomy): domain Eukaryota; kingdom Viridiplantae; phylum Streptophyta; class Magnoliopsida; order Fabales; family Fabaceae; genus Arachis; species Arachis hypogaea. The sequence goes on from NC_092042.1 coordinate 69,385,737, forward strand.
CGTTTGAACGCCAATAGCATTCTTCTCTGGGCTCTTACTGTCCTCAGAGGGATTTTGGATAGTGGTTTGGTTATCCTCTGTCAATTGTTCCTTATTTGGATTTCTGCTACTTTGAGCAGTGTTATTCAATGTCTTCCCACTCCTCAGTTGAACTGCTTGACATTCTTCTATTATCTGTTTAGATATCTGCTGTTTTGCTTGATTCAACTGCAGTTCTATGTTCTTGTTAGCAACTTTAGTTTCATGGAGCATCTCTTTAAAGTCTGCTAACTGTTCTGCCATCAGGAGCAATTGTTGATTAAGCTCAATTATCTGTTCTTGAGGATTAGGGTCAGTGACTACTGCCATGACTTCCTCTTTTGGAGAAAACTCATTGCTAGAGTACAAATATTGGTTTCTAGCAACAGTGTCTATAAGCTCTTGAGCTTCTTCAATTGTCTTCCTCATGTGTATAGATCCACCAGCTGAGTGGTCTAAAGACATCTGAGCTTTTTCTGTAAGCCCATAGTAGAAAATGTCTAACTGTACCCACTCTGAAAACATTTCAGAGGGACATTTCCTTAGCATACCTCTATACCTCTCCCAAGCATTATAAAGGGATTCATTATCCTCTTGTTTAAAGCCTTGGATGTCCAGCCTTAGCTGTGTCATCCTCTTTGGAGGGTAAAAGTGATTCAGGAATTTGTCTGACAACTGTTTCCATGTCTTTATGCTTGTTGTAGGTTGGTTATTCAACCACTTTTTAGCCTGATCTTTTACAGCAAATGGAAACAGTAATAGTCTGTAGACATCCTGATCCACCTCTTTATCATGTACTGTGTCAGCAATTTGTAAAAACTGTGCCAGAAACTCAATAGGTTCTTCCTGTGGAAGACCGGAATACTGGCAATTTTGCTGCACTATGATAATGAGTTGAGGATTTAGCTCAAAGCTGCTTGCTTTGATGGGAGGTGTACATATGCTACTCCCATATGCAGCTGTAATGGGGTTAGCATATGACCCCAGAGTCCTTCTGGACTGATCAATTCCACTTAGGTCCATAATGGATAAAGGGAGATGATATGGATTGCAAATAGGTAAAATATTTTTTTTTGAATTAAACGAAAAAAAATTAAAATAAAATAAAAGGAAATTAAGATAAAAAATCGAAAATCAAAAAGAAAATAGGATCAAAGCAAATTGAGAACTGAATCAACTAGTTATTTAAAAAGATTTTGAAAAGAGCAATTAAAAAGATATGATTGAAAAATTTTTATGAAAAAGATTTGATTTTTGAAAAGAGGAAAGAGAAAAACACAAAAAGACACCAAACTTAGAATTTTTATGAATCAAAAAGGGACTACGAACATGCAAAATCGAAAATTAAAAGAAAAACAAAAGCATGCAATTGACACCAAACTTAAAATATGAAACTAGACTCAACTAAAAGACTCTAAACCAACAAAAATAGAACAGTCCTAATCTAAGCAACAAGATAAGCCGTCAGTTGTCCAAACTCGAACAATCCCCGGCAACGGCGCCAAAAACTTGGTGTGCGAAATTGCAATCACACTTTTGCAATCCCACACAACTAACCAGCAAGTGTACTGGGTCGTCCAAGTAATACCTTGCGTGAGCAAGGGTCGATCCCACAGAGATTCTCGGCTTGAAGCAAGCTATGGTTATCTTGTAAATCTTAGTCAGGATATCAGAAATTATCAGGATTGATTGTGAAAGACAAAAGAACATGAATTGATTACTTGTTTTGCAGTAATGGAGAATAGGTTGAGGTTTTGGAGATGCTCCATCTTCTGAATCTCTGCTTTCCTACTGTCTCCTTCATCAAACACGCAAGGCTCCTTCCATGGCAAGCTGTATGTAGGGTTTTACCGTTGTCAATGGCTACCTCCCATCCTCTCAGTGAAAATGTTCCTATGCTCTGTCACAGCATGGCTAATCATCTGTCGGTTCTCGGTCAGGCCGGAATAGAATCCAGTGATTCTTTTGCGTCTGTCACTAACGCCCCGCCTGCTAGGAGTTTGAAGCACGTCACAGTCATTCAATCATTGAATCCTACTCAGAATACCACAGACAAGGTTTAGACCTTCCGGACTCTCTTGAATGCCGCCATCAATTCTAGCTTATACCACGAAGATTCCGATTAAGGAATCCAAGAGATAACTACTTAATCTAAGGTAGAACGGAGGTGGTTGTCAGGCATGCGTTCATGGTTGAGAATGATGATGATTGTCACGGATCATCACATTCATCCGGGTTAAGAACAAGTATTATCTTAGAATGGAAGCAAGCATGATTGAATGAGAAACTGTAGTAATTGCATTAATCCATCAAGACACAGCAGAGCTCCTCACCCCCAACCATGGGGTTTAGAGACTCATACTGTGGAAAGTATACAAAGAAACGTGTAAAGTGTCATGAGGTACTGATACAATGTCAAAAGATCCTATTAATAGTAAACTAGTAGCCTAGGGTATACAGAAATGAGTAAATGACGTAAAAATCCACTTCTGGGTCCACTTGGTGTGTGCTTGGGCTGAGCAATGAAGCATTTTCGTGTAGAGACCTTTTCTGGAGTTAAACGCCAGCTTTTATGCCAGTTTGGGCGTTTAACTCCAAGTTTTATGCCAGTTCCAGCGTTAAACGCTGGAATTTCTGAGGCTGATTTGCCACGCCGGTTTGGGCTATCAAATCTTGGGCAAAGTATGGACTATCATATATTGCTGGAAAGCCCAGTATGTCTACTTTCCAACGCCGTTGAGAGCGCGCCAATTGGGCTTCTGTAGCTCCAGAAAATCCACTTCGAGTGCAGGGAGGTCAGAATCCAACAGCATCTGCAGTCCTTTTCAGTCTCTGAATCAGATTTTTGCTCAGAACCCTCAATTTCAGCCAGAAAATACCTGAAATCACAGAAAAACACACAAACTCATAGTAAAGCCCAGAAAAGTGAATTTTAACTAAAAACTAATAAAAATATACTAAAAACTAACTAAATCATACTAAAAACATACTAAAAACAATGCCAAAAAGCGTACAAATTATCCGCTCATCAATGAGCAAGCACTCTAAGTTTGGCAAGGGAAAGGGAAGAATTGGAGAAAAAGGACAATAATAATGAAGATGAACTACAAGGTTGTAGAGTTCCTTTTCTTCTAATTTGTTTCCAGCACTTAAATTGCATGATTGTCTTATTATCTTCTCTGTTTACATGTGTGGTATGAATAAGCATATTTTGAATCTTGATTTGTAACATGTTGCTGTGGCATTATGACTACCAACTTGAGTTTTGTGAATTCAAAAGCAGTAAAGTATCGTGATCATAAACAAACAAGGCACTAAAGAAGAACTTAGCATGTGCATAAAAGTTTTGGAAAGCTAGTATGATTAATTGTTGCTCAATTGCATTAGATTTTATTTAATTGAAGTTTTCATCTAGGACATTTTGTGAAATCTTTTGAAATCATGAAAACCTTGAAAAAAAAGCAAAAAAAAGGCAAGAAAATAAAAAGGGAAAGAATGAGAAAGCTGAAGGCTCTGAGTACCAATGGCAATTTATTTGTTAAGTACTTGTGGTGTTTATGTATCAAGCCAAATGCTTGAAAACAAAACACTTAGAAGTCAAGGCTAGGCTCAAGTGCAAAAGCACTCCCTTAAAGCTCAAGGCTCTGAGCATCAATGATTAGAGAGTAAAGAATAGAAACAAATGAGCTTAATAAAGTCCTCTAATTAAATGCTTGTGGTGCTTATGTATCAAGTGGTAATACTTGAAAACAAAGCATTTAGAAGTCGTAGCTTTGTTATTAACTCATGGGGCAAAGCACCCAAAAGGAGAAGCTAATAAAAAAAAATCAAAAGCTTGTTTCAAGGAAGAATTATAAGAAAACGATTTCATAAAATGAGCTAGATAGAAGCATCAACCATTTACATTTCTTTTGTGATTGTAGCATGCATAGAAAGCTAGCTTACCATGAACATTGAGTTGCTATTCTTCTTACCTTGGATTGTCAATCTTTATTGCATGATTCTTTTCTTGCTTGGGGACAAGCAAGGTTTAAGTTTGGTGTTGTGATGACATGTCACCATGTCATGTTTTTCTATGCTTTTTCATACAAGAAATTGATGATTTGTGCTTAAATATTGAATGCTTTTTGTGGTTAAATGGTATATTTTCTTGATCTTTTAATTTTATAGATCTTGTAGGAAATAAGAAGAAAAAGAAGCAAAACGCACAAAATAAGCTAAAAAGGAGAAAAAAAGAGCTTTGGGGCACACTTTGAAGTTGGAGCACACTTTGGAGACCAAATTAAAGAAGAATAGGCAATCAGCACACAAAGCTCCTCTCTTTCCAAGAGCGGAGCATCATCGTGATGCAATTTCAACTTGGAAGCAAGAATTTTCGCTAAGTTAAATTTGGGGCGCTCACAGCATGACCATGCCTTCTTCAAAGGGCTATAACTTAAGCTACAGATGTTCGATTGATGTGCTTTCAGATGCATTGGAAAGCTGACATTCAAAGCTTTCCAATGATATATGGCAAGCCATATTTGGCATGAAATTGAGGCACAAGTAAAAGAAATCTTTAAGGGCCAAAAACAAGTAAAAAATCGGCCAATGCTTCCACCAAGGTTCGAAGCTGGAGCCTCACTCCAAAGCAAAGTAGCGCTCTCAAGGAGAGCTCAGTGCTCTCTTGGAGAGCATTGTCGTGCTCTCTCCCAAAGAAAATGCAAGGAAATTGGGCAAGAATGCAACCCCCAAGGCTTGAACATGGGTACCTCACCAAGCAAAAGCAATGCCCCACTCCCCACAAGAGCAAAGCGCTATCCTGAAGCACCCAACTTGGCACGCAACAAAGAGGCCAAAGACAAGCCTCAATGCTCCGCTCCCCACAAGAGCAGAGCATTCTACTGGGAGCAAATACTCATGGGCCAAAATTCAACCAAAAATCCATTTAAATTCAATTCCTCACCAATTGAACCAAGGCCATCTAGATCTTCAAATCCAAAGCAAGCTAAGCCCATTATCATCACTCAAAGGTACAAGGATCAATTAGCTTAGGAATTTATTTTAATTGTAATTTTTTTAGAATTTGATTTTCATTTTTTAGCCTATAAAAAGGCATTTGTTTCAATTTCATAGGGAGGCTAGCTCCACTAAGAAGCATTAGGAGTAGTAGTAGAGAGCTCTCTCTTTTAATTTTCCTTTCTGTTTGAATTTTGGATCAAGAATTGAAGGAATTTTGTTTCACTTGATCTGAAATCTCTTTGTTCTTTTTCTGCATTGAATCTGAGTTTTCTTACTGATTTCATCTTTCCTTCTTCTGCAAATTTCCTCTTCTGCAAATTACACACTTCAGTTTACATTAATCCTGAATTTAATCGTCTGTTCCTTTGGCTTTCAATTTACTTTCAAGCAATTTAATTCTTCTGCACTTGTTCTTTATTTTACATTTCTGTTCATGATCTGATTTACTTTTTCTGCAAGTTTAATTCCCTGCAAGTGTTCTAAGCTTTGATCTACTTCTTTTATTTAAATTTCCTTGCTCCCATTCCCCTTTATATTTACTGTAATTTACATTTCTTGTCATTTAAGTTTCTGCAATTTACATTGCTTGCTCTTTAAGCTTCCTGCGTATTTACATTCTGTGATTTAAGTTCACTGCTATTTACATTCTGCTGCAACAATTCTCACTCACCAATGTTATCTTGACTAAACTAATCACCCACTAAAGTTGCTTGATCCATCAATCCGTGTGGGATCGACCTCACTCTTGTGAGTTATTACTACTTGATGCGACCCGATACACTTGCCGGTGAGTTTTGTGTTAGATCGTTTTCCACACATCAAGTATATATGTATGTAAATATTCTCCGGCCAGCCTTAGCTTCGCAGGCTAAGCCAGGAGCTAGTTATTTTGTACCTTGACTCTTTAAACTTGTATTTTGTATATATATGTTTATGGATCCTAGATTTCTTCGCACGCAAGTAATCTTGTTTGTGAGAGTTGTGCTTTTAATTTTGCGATTTTGTTTTACCCGTTTTTCAAGGCTCCTCGTATAATATATCCTTTCCAATATTATTTTAGAGGTCGTAATACCACACCACCTCTATTTTATAACTTAAATGTAAATCTCCATGTAGTAGGGTGCTACACTCAACATGGTAAAGGTACTAGGATAGTTAATATAAAAGATCCTAAGAAGGCCAGAGGCATTCCTAAAACTACAACACTCAGATTTCAGCTTAAAGATCCAACTAAACCAGAAATTAAGTAAGTTATCTAAGGTGTTCATGTTCTGAATCTAACTTTAACCTAACACTTCACTTTCTATCTCCTCCAATCCTCCAAATCACCGGTGGAACAACCCTCCCTCACACATCTGCCAAGAGGGGTTGCTCAGAGAATATACACATATAATTCAAGTAAGAAAAACACAGATAGAGGTACAATTATAGCAAGTAGAACAAGTAGCAGATAAGAGTTAAGCAGTTAAGCAAACCAAAATAATGCACACTCAAGCAAAACAAACAAATGCATATGATGTATGCCTGTCCTCTGGCAGATGAATTTCATCTATCGGTTATATAGCCAGCCCAATGATGAGCGGATAATTTATACGCTTTTTGGCATTTTTTTAGAATGCTACTGAGGATGAGTTTGCTTTTCGGTTCATGCTAAGGTATCGAAATTCCCCCTAATAGAGTATATAGGGATATGAATTGAATTTCATTTGTTGTACAGCTATTATAAATACAATGCCAGGCTCCCAGGGTTGGGTGAGCCATTCCATCACCTAAACTTCACATGGTATCAGCTCGTAACATCGCTCCTCACCTAACCGAGAGAAAGCCTTAGCCGTCTTCTCCTTTCTTCCGGGAACTTCGCTAGAGCTCTGTTTAAGATGAGATGTCATTTATCTCTGAAGCTACAGAATCTGCCTCCAGTCAAATCCGATCACCACCCTCTTCTTTTTAACCTGCAAAGTGACCTCAGCCGGCATTCAAGAGACCTTTGTTCTTTGATGCGGCTTAATTGACTTATACTAACTCATAAAGAAAAAGTTTGGTGAGTTTGTGAAGGAAAATTGGAACTCAGGGGGGGTCTTGTATATTATAAAAAAGAAGCAGCTTTTTTTGGGGAGTGATCTTCTATCAATTTAATAAGATCCCTACGCGACTCTCCCCTCTATTTAAGTAAGAGGAGGTTGAAGCTTATGGTAAGTAGCCTAAACTTTAAGAGCCTCCAATCATGTCAAAGTAAAAACGATTCTCCAACTGATGATTTTTAAGTTTCGGATGTGAAGGCTTAGGCTTCCATTTTTGTTTTAGGTTTCATTTCTCCCTTTATTTTAGTGGGCGCTCAGTTCCTTCCCTTGCTTCAGAAAATTCATTAATGTGATACCTTTACTTTTGCACCAGCCTTGTTGAGGTAGAAGACCGAGTCTACCTTTTCTTCTTTGACACCGAGGCTTATCGAGGCCCTTTTAGTACTTCCATGCTTCCTTTTATACAGTAGTAATAGTCATATGCTAGACAGATTAGGGATTAACGAACATAGGTCAGTAATAGCCTACTTGAATGGAACCGCATTCACATAGAGAGAAAAAAACTTATTAAGGGAAAGAGCGTAGTCCATAGAAAAATGGCCTGAGTTTTGTTGTGCCCAGTACTGAGTGCCCAACCGTGACTAAAGGGATGGATCCCTTGTTGATATAGCTGAAAGTGGGTGGAATCAATCGTTTAGTATAGTTGATCACGGCTGCATTTAGGATAGGAGCGATCTTTTCATCCAACTATTACATACATAAGAGAAGAAAGCTGTTAGCTTAGGGCAGAGGTATGCCCTAACTAAGCCTACCCGAGTTCACAGATATCGTTGTTTATCCCTTTCTTTATTCATGAAAATTGGGGGAGTGTTCAGTCTATCTGAGTATAAGATCGAAAAGAATGAATGCATTGATTGCATTTCAAGTGAGATGTCCAAGAGAAAGGGAACGAGGGGAAGAAGCGATGAAGAAAAGAAGTGAATGAAAAAGCATGGCATGACGAGAATGGAGAAATTTGAGATGTTAGATGAACTTCCCTATGGTATGGGGCATGGCGGTCGAACCCTTTTTACAAGGATTTCACGACATTTCGGCGAGCGCGGGGCAAAGGACGCTACCGCAGGTTCCTCCTAGAGTAGCTGTTAATACGAATAACAAAAACTCTGTTAGATCCATTTCTGTACATTCGATGTACTCTACGGATAGAGGAATACATAGAGTTGAATGTTTTTAGTATGTTTTAGTTAGTTTTTATTATATTTTTATTAGTTTTTAGTTAAAATTCACTTTTCTAGACTTTACTATGAGTTTGTGTGTTTTTCTGTGATTTCAGGTATTTTCTGGCTGAAATTGAGGGACCTGAGCAAAAATCTGATTCAGAGGCTGAAAAGGACTGCAGATGCTATTGGATTCTGACCTCCCTGCACTCGAAGTGAATTTTCTGGAGTTACAAAAGCCAAATTGGCGCGCTCTCAACTGCGTTGAAAAGTAGACATCCTGGGCTTTCCATCAATATATAATAGTCCATACTTTGCTCGAGATTTGATGGCCCAAACAGGCGTTACCAGTCAGCTCAAGAATTCTGGCGTAAAACGCCGGAACTGGCACAAGAATGGGAGTTAAACGCCCAAACTGGCACAAAAGCTGGCGTTTAACTCCAAGAAGAGTCTCTACACGAAAATGCTTCAATGCTCAATCCAAGCACACACCAAGTGGGCCCAGAAGTGGATTTTTATGTCATTTACTCATCTTTGTAAACCCTAAGCTACTAGTTCTCTACAAATAGGACCTTTTGCTATTGTATTAGACATCTTGGTAGCTATCTTTGAGTAGTCTTATGCTATCTTAGATCATGGGGGCTAGCCTCTCGGCCATGCCTAGACCTTGTTCTTATGTATTTTCAACGGTGGAGTTTCTACACACCATAGATTAAGGTGTGGAGCTCTGCTGTACCTCGAGTATTAATGCAATTACTATTGTTCATCTATTCAATTCAGCTTATTCTTGTTCTAAGATATCACCTGTTCCTCAACTTGATGAATGTGATGATCTGTGACACTCATCATCATTCTCACCTATGAACGTGTGCCTGACAACCACCTCCGTTCTACCTTAGATTGAGTGGATATCTCTTGGATCCCTTAATCGGAATCTTCGTGGTATAAGCTAGAATTGATGGCGGCATTCAAGAGAATCCGGAAGGTCTAAACCTTGTCTGTGGTATTCTAAGTAGGATTCAAGGATTGAATGACTGTGACGAGCTTCAAAATCGCGATTGTGGGGCGTTAGTGACAGATGCAAAAGAATCACTGGATTCTATTCCGACATGATCGAGAACCGACAACTGAATAGCCGTGCTGTGACAGAGCGCGTTGAACATTTTCACTGAGAGGATGGGAGGTAGCCACTAACAACGGTAAAACCCTACATACAGCTTGCCATGGAAAGGAGTAAGAAGGATTGGATGAAGACAGTAGGAAAGCAGAGAGACGGAAGGGACAAAGCATCTCCATACGCTTATCTGAAATTCTCACCAATGAATTACATAAGTATCTCTTTCTTTATTTTATGCTTTATTCATAAATCATTCATAACCATTTGAATCTTCCTGACTGAGATTTACAAGATGACCATAGTTTGCTTCATACCAACAATCTTCGTGGGATCGACCCTTACTCGCGTAAGGTTTATTACTTGGACGACCCAGTGCACTTGCTGGTTAGTTGTGCGAAGTTGTGGTAAAGCGTTGAGATTGCAATTGAGCGTACCATGTTGATGGCGCCATTGATGATCACAATTTTGTGCACCAAGTTTTTGGCGCCGTTGCCGGGGATTGTTTGAGTTTGGACAACTGACGGTTCATCTTCTTGTTTAGATTAGGTATTTTTCAGAATTTTTAAGAATGAATTCTAGTGTTTCAAGGTGATGTTCTTATCATCACCAAAGCTGATTGATCTTCATCAATTTAGCTCTTGAATGCAATGTCCTGCTGAAGCTTGGCTAGCCATGTCTAATTCCTTTAGACTGAAGCTTTAGACTAACATTGCATGATTCCTGGAATTCTTATTAAAAGTTTTGATCCTCTTTATTTTCTTTTCCACTCAATTTTTGAAAAAAACCAAAAAAATTACAAAATCATAAAAACCAAAAATATTTCTTGTTTGAGTCTAGTGTCTCATTTTAAGTTTGGTGTCAATTGCATGTTTCTGTTCTTCTTGCATTTATCATGTGTCTTCATTGATCTTCAAGTTGTTCTTGATGATTTACTTGCTCTGATCTTTAAATTCTCTTGTTTTGTGTGTTTTGTTGTTTCTCATATGCATTCTCAATTTGTTAGTGTCAGTAGTATACAAACTTCTAAGTTTGGTGTCTTGCATGCATTGTTTATTTAATTTTAGTTGTATTTTGATTTTTCCTCATTATTAAAAATCCAAAAAATTTTTAATTTGTGTCTTTTCAAGTCAATAATACAGAGAATTCAAGATTCAGAACATACAGCAGAGGAATTACACAGAAGAAGCTGGGCATTCAAAATGCCCAATGAGGAAGGAAGACTGGCGTTTAAACGCCAGCCAGGTTACCTAGCTGGGCGTTTAACGCCCAAAAGGGTAGCATTTTGGGCGTTAAACGCCAGAATGTATACCATTCTGGGCGTTTAATGCCAGGATGGCACAAGAGGGAAGATTTTGTTTTCAATTCAAATTTTTTTCAAGTTTTCAAAATTTTTCAAAATCAAATCTTTTTCAAATCGTATCTTTTCAATCATATATTTTCAAAATCAATTTCTTTCCATTTTCAAAATACTTGCTAACAATTAATGATTTGATTCAACATTTCAAGTATGTTGCCTTTTCTGTTGAGAAAGGTTTAATGTTTGAATCATATCTTTTCTTGTTAGCCAAGTCATTGATTTTAAAAATCAAATCTTTTTAAATTGTTTTTCCAAATCATATCTTCTCAATCATATCTTTTTAAAACTATATCTTTTCAATCATATCTTTTTAATCACATCTTTTTCAAAGTAAGTTTTCAATCATATCTTTTTATTTCTAATTTCAAAATCTTTTTCAAAAATCACTTAATTTCTTTCCCACTCTTAGTTTTCGAAAATCATCAATCAATTTTCAAAATTCTTTTTCAAAATCTTTTAACTTATTTTCGAAAATTCTTCCCTTCTTCTCACATCCTAATTCTTCTACCTCCTCCTTCTATTCCTCTGACACCTCAAGTAATCTCTATACTGTGACATAGAGGATTCCATATTTTCTGTTCTCTTCTCTTTCATATGAGCAGGAGCAAAGACAAAAGCATTCTTGTTAAGGCTAACCCTGAACCTGAAAGGACCTTGAAGCGAAAGCTAAGAGAAGTTAAAGCACAACTCTCTGTAGAGGACCTAGCAGAATTCTTCAAAGAAGAAGACATGGCAGCCGAAAACAATAACAATGCCAACAATGCAAGGAATGTGCTGGGTGACTTTACTGCACCTACTCCCGACTTCTATGGGAGAAGCATCTCTATCCCTGCCATTAGAGCAAACAACTTTGAGCTTAAGCCTCAATTAGTTTCTCTAATGCAACAGAATTGCAAGTTCCATGGACTTCCATTGGAAGATCCTCATCAGTTTTTAGCTGAATTCTTGCAAATCTGTGACACTGTCAAGACCAATGGGGTTGACCCTGAGGTCTACAGACTTATGCTATTCCCTTTTACTGTAAGAGACAGAGCTAGGATATGGTTGGACGCACAACTTAAAGAAAGCCTGAACTCTTGGGAAAAGCTAGTCAATGCCTTCTTGGCAAAGTTCTTTCCACCTCAAAAATTGAGTAAGCTTAGAGTGGAAGTCCAAACCTTCAGACAGAAGGAAGGTGAATCCCTCTATGAAACTTGGGAAAGATACAAACAACTGATCAGAAAGTGTCCGTCTGACATGCTTTCTGAATTGAGCATCATAGGTATCTTCTATGATGGTCTGTCTGAAATGTCCAAGATGTCATTGGACAGCTCTGCTGGAGGATCTCTTCATCTGAAGAAGACGCCTGCAGAAGCTCAAGAACTCATTGAAATGGTTGCAAATAACCAATTCATGTACACTTCTGAAAGGAATCCTGTGAACAATGGGATGAATCAAAAGAAAGGAGTTCTTGAAATTGATACTCTGAGTGCTATATTGGCTCAGAATAAAATATTGACTCAGCAAGTCAATATGATTTCTCAAAGTCTGTCTGGAATGCAAGCTGCACCAGGAAGTACTAAGGACGCTTCATCTGAAGAAGAAGCTTATGATCTTGAGAACCCTTCAATGGAAGAGGTGAATTACATGGGAGAACCCTATGGAAACACCTATAATCCTTCATGGAGAAATCATCCAAATCTCTCATGGAAGGATCAACAGAGACCTCAACAAGGTTTCAACAACAATAATGGTGGAAGAAACAGGTTTAGCAATGGCAAGCCTTTTCCATCATCTTCTCAACAACAGACAGAGAATTCTAAGCAGAGCCACTCTGACTTAGCAACCATGGTCTCTGATCTAATCAAAACCACCCAAAGTTTCATGACTGAAACAAGGTCCTCCATTAGAAACTTGGAGGCACAAGTGGGTCAGCTAAGTAAGAAAGTTACTGAACTCCCTCCTAGTACTCTTCTAAGCAATACAAAAGAGAATCCAAAAGGAGAGTGTAAGGCCATAAACATGGCCGAATTTGAAGATGAGGAAGAGGCAGTGAACGCCACTGAGGAAGACCTCAATGGACGTCCACTGGCCTCCAATGAGTTCCCTAATGAGGAACTTGGGAATCTGAGGATCACACTGAGACCATAGAGATTCCATTGGATTTACTTCTGCCATTCATGAGCTCTGATGAGTATTCTTCCTCTGAAGAGGATGAAGATGTCACTGAAGAGCAAGTTGCTAAATACCTTGGAGCAATCATGAAGCTAAATGACAAGTTATTTGGTAATGAGACTTGGGAGGATAAACCCCCTTTGCTCACTAAAGAGCTGGATGACTTGTCTGGGCAGAAATTACCTCAAAAGAGACAAGCCCCTGGAAAGTTCTCAATACCTTGTACAATAGGCACCATGACCTTCAAGAAGGCTCTATGTGACCTAGGGTCAAGCATAAACCTCATGCCTCTCTCTGTAATGGAGAAGCTAGGGATCTTTGAGGTACAAGCTGCAAGAATCTCACTAGAGATGGCAGACAATTCAAGAAAACAAGCTTATGGACTTGTAGAGGATGTTCTGGTAAAAGTTGAAGACCATTACATCCCTATTGATTTCATAGTCCTAGAGATTAGAAAGTGCATGGATGAATCCATCATCCTTGGCAGACCCTTCCTAGCCACGGCAAAGGCTGTGATTGATGTTGACAGAGGAGAATTGATCATTCAAGTGAATGAAGAATCCTTGTGTTTAAGGCTCAAGGATATCCCTCTGTGACCATGGAGAGGAAGCATGAAGAGCTTCTCTCAAAACAGAGTCAAACAGAGCCCCCACAGTCAAACTCTAAGTTTGGTGTTGGGAGGCCACAACCAAATTCTAAGTTTGGTGTTGAACCCCCACATTCAAACTCTAAGTTTAGTGTTGGGAGGTTCCAACATTGCTCTGAGTATCTGTGAGGCTCCATGAGAGCCCACTGTCAAGCTACTGACATTAAAGAAGCGCTTGTTGGGAGGCAACCCAATGTTATATTTATCAATATTTCCTTTGTTATTTTATGTTTTCTGTAGGTTGATGATCATGGGAAGTCACAAAATCAATTGAAAAAGCAAAAACAGCATGAAAAACAGAAAGAAAAACAGCACCCCCTGGAGGAAAACCTGCTGGCATTTAAACACCAGTAAGGGCAGCAAATGGGCTTTTAACGCCCAGTCTGGCACCATTCTGGGCGTTTAACGCCAGAAAGGGGCACCAGACTGGCGTTAAACGCTAGGAAAGGGCAAGAATCTGGCGTTAAACGCCAGAAATGGGCACCAGCCCGGCGTTTAATGCCAGAATTGGCATAATGGAGCATTTTTGCTCGCCACTTGGTGCAGGGATGAATTTTTCTTGACACCTCAGGATCTGTGGACCCACAGGATCCCCACCTACCCCACCACTCTCTCTCTTCTTCACCCATTCACCAATCACCTCAATACCTCTTCCCCAAAAACCCCTCACCTATCAAATCCCACTATTCTCTTCACCACTCACATCCATCCTTCATAAAACCCCACCTACCTCACCATTCAAATTCAAACCACTTTCCCTCTCAAACCCACCCATTATGGCCGAACCATACACCCCCTCTCCACTCCTATATAAACCCATCTTCACTCCTTCATTTTCACAGAACCTAAACACTACTTCTCTCCCTTAGCCGAACTACAAAGCCTCCTCCATCTCCTATATTTCTTCTTCTTCTACTCTCTTCTTTCTTCTTTTGCTCAAGGACGAGCAAACCTTCTAAGTTTGGTGTGGTAGAAGCATTGCTTTTTGTTTTTCCATAACCATTTATGGCATCTGAGGCCGGAGAAACCTCTAGAAAGAGGAAAGGGAAGGCAAAAGCTTCCACCTCCGAGTCATGGGAGATGGAGAGATTCATCTCAAGGGTGCATCAAGACCACTTCTATGAAGTTGTGGCCATGAAGAAGGTGACCCCCGAGGTCCCTTTCAAACTCAAAAAGAGTGAATATTCGGAGATCCGACATGAGATCCGAAGAAGAGGTTGGGAAGTTCTTACCAACCCCATTCAACAAGTCGAAATCTTAATGGTTCAAGAGTTTTATGCCAATGCATGGATCACCAAGAACCATGATCAAAGTGTGAACCCAGACCCAAAGAATTGGCTCACAATGGTTTGGGGGAAATGCTTAGATTTTAGTCCGGAAAATGTAAGGTTGGCATTCAACTTGCCCATGATGCAAGAAGATGAACACCTTTACACTAGAATGGTCAACTTTGATCAAAGGTTGGACCAAGTCCTCATAGACATTTGTGAAGAAGGCGCTCAATGGAAGAGAGATTCAAGAGGGAAGTCGGTTCAACTGAGAAGGCATGACCTCAAGCCCGTGGCTAGGGGATGGTTGGAGTTTATCCAACACTCAATCATTCCCACTAGCAATCGGTCCGAAGTTACTATAGACCGGGCTATCATGATTCATAGCATCATGATTGGAGAGGAAGTAGAAGTTCATGAGGTTATATCCCAAGAACTTTATAAGGTGGCAGACAAGTCCTCTACCTTAGCAAGGTTAGCCTTCCCTCATCTCATTTGTCACCTCTGTTATTCAGTTGGAATTAACATAGAGGGAGACATCCTCATTGATGAGGACAAGCCCATCACTAAGAAAATGAGGGAGCAAACAAGAGATCCCACTTATCATGAAATCCCTGAGATGCCTCAAGGGATGCACTTTCCTCCACAAAACTATTGGGAGCAAATCAACACCTCCCTAGGAGAATTGAGTTCCAACATGGGACAACTAAGGGTGGAGCACCAAGAACATTCTATTCTCCTCCATGAAATTAGAGAAGATCAAAGAGTCATGAGAGAGGAGCAACAAAGGCAAGGAAGAGACATTGAGGAGCTCAAGCACTCCATAAGATCTTCAAGAGGAAGAACAAGCCGCCATCACTAAGGTGGACCCGTTCTTTAATCTCCTTATTCCTTAATTTCCTGTTTTTCGAATTTTTATGCCTAAGTTTATCTATGTTTGTGTCTTATGATCATTAGTGTCTTAGTGTCTATGCCTTAAAGTTATGAATGTCCTATGAATCCGTCACCTTTCTTAAATGAAAAATGTTCTTAATTAGAAAAGAGAAGAATTGCATGAATTTTGAATTTTATAACAGATTAATTATTTTGATGTGGTGGCAATACTTTGACTTCTGAATGTATGCTTGAACAGTGCATATGTCTTTTGAATTTGTTGTTCATAAATGTTGGCTCTTGAAAGAATGATGAAAAAGGAGACATGTTACTGAGAATCTGAAAAATCATAAAAATGATTCTTGAAGCAAGAAAAAGCATTGAATTAAAAAAAATGAAAAAAAAGGGAAAAGAAAAAGAAAAAAATAATAAATTTGTGATCCAAGGCAAAAAGAGTGCGCTTAAGAACCCTGGACACCTCTAATTGGGGACTCTAGCAAAGCTGAGTCACAATCTGAAAAGGTTCACCCAGTTATGTGTCTGGCGCATTTATGTATCCGGTGGTAATATTGGAAAACAAAGTGCTTTGGGCCACGCCAAGACTCATAAAGAAGCTATGTTCAAGAATCATCATACTTAACTAGGAGAATCAATAACACTATCTAGATTCTGAGTTCCTAGAGAAGCCAATCATTCTGAATTTCAAAGGATAAAGTGAGATACCAAAACTGTTCAGAGGCAAAAAGCTAAAAGCCCCGCTCATCTAATTAATACTGATCTTCATAGATGTTTTTGGAATTCATTGCATATTCTCTTCTTTTTATCTTATTTGATCTTCAGTTTCTTGAGGACAAGCAACAATTTATGTTTGGTGTTGTGATGAGCGGATAAGTTATACGCTTTTTGGCATTGTTTTTAGTATGTTTTAGTTAGTTTTTATTATATTTTTATTAGTTTTTAGTTAAAATTCACTTTTTTGGACTTTACTATGAGTTTGTGTGTTTTTCTATGATTTCAGGTATTTTCTGGCTGAAATTGAGGGACCTGAGCAAATATCTGATTCAAAGGATGAAAAGGACTGCAGATGCTGTTGGATTCTGACCTCACTGCACTCGAAGTGGATTTTCTGGAGCTACAGAAGCCCAATTGGCTCGCTCTCAACTTTGTTGGAAAGTAGACATCCTGGGCTTTCCAGAAATGAATAATAGTCCATACTTTGCCCGAGATTTGATGGCCCAAACAGGCATTCCAAGTCAGCTCAAGAATTCTGGTGTAAAACGCCAGAACTGGCACAAGAATGGGAGTTAAACGCCCAAACTGGCACAAAAGCTGGCGTTTAACTCCAAGAAGAGTCTCTACACGAAAATGCTTCAATGCTCAGCCCAAGCACACACCAAGTGGGCTCGGAAGTGGATTTTTATGTCATTTACTCATCTTTGTAAACCCTAAGCTACTAGTTCTCTACAAATAGGACCTTTTGCTATTGTATTAGACATCTTGGTAGCTATCTTTGAGTAGTCTTATGCTATCTTAGATCATGGGGCTGGCCTCTTGGCCATGCCTAGACCTTGTTCTTATGTATTTTCAACGGTGGAGTTTCTACACACCATAGATTAAGGTGTGGAGCTCTGCTGTACCTCGAGTATTAATGCAATTACTATTGTTCTTCTATTCAATTCATCTTATTCTTGTTCTAAGATATCACTTGTTCCTCAACTTGATGAATGTGATGATCCGTTACACTCATCATCATTCTCACCTATGAACGTGTGCCTGACAACCACCTCCGTTCTACCTTAGATTGAATGGATATCTCTTGGATCCCTTAATCGAAATCTTCGTGGTATAAGCTAGAATTGATGGCGGCATTCAAGAGAATCCGGAAGGTCTAAACCTTGTCTGTGGTATTCTAAGTAGGATTCAAGGATTGAATGACTGTGACGAGCTTCAAAATCGTGATTGTGGGGCGTTAGTGACAGATGCAAAAGAATCACTGGATTCTATTTTGACATGATCGAGAACCGACAGCTGAATAGCCGTGCTGTGACAGAGCGCGTTGAACATTTTCACTGAGAGGATGGGAGGTAGCCACTGACAACAGTGAAACCCTACATACAGCTTGCCATGGAAAGGAGTAAGAAGGATTGGATGAAGACAGTAGGAAAGCAGAGAGACGGAAGGGACAAAGCATCTCCATACGCTTATCTGAAATTCTCACCAATGAATTACATAAGTATCTCTATCTTTATTTTATGCTTTATTCATAAATCATTCATAACCATTTGAATCTGCCTGACTGAGATTTACAAGATGACCATAGCTTGCTTCATACCAACAATCTCCGTGGGATCGACCCTTACTCGCGTAAGGTTTATTACTTGGACGACCCAGTGCACTTGCTGGTTAGTTGTGCGAAGTTGTGGTAAAGAGTTGAGATTGCAATTGAGCGTACCATGTTGATGGCGCCATTGATGATCACAATTTCGTGCACCACCCAACATGTCCTGGTAGTTAACTGTTGGACAGTTGATAAACCACTATTTCATGGTTTATCTTGTGCTCAATTGAGTGGTTTTTATCAACTATTTACCCATTTATTCATACTAATCGCATGTTTTACGTTTTCGTTCCGGAATTTGTGCTATGATTGAAAACATGCTTCTTTGGTCTTATATTTGCTAATATTAATCTTCTCTTATTACCATTAGATGCCTTGATATGTGTGTTAAGTAATTTCAGGAATTACAGGGCAGGAATGACTTAGAGGATGGAAATGAAGCATGCAAAAGTGGAAGGAATACAAGAAGTTGAAGGAACTGAAAAGCTGTCAGCCTGACCCTCTCGCACTAAAACGATCATAACTTGAGCTACATAGGTCCAAATGATGCAGTTAAACTTGCGTTGGAAAGCTAACGTCCAGGGCTTCGATTTGATATATAATTTGCCAAAGTGGCCATACAGATAGGCGACACGAACGCACGCTCCACGCGGACGTGTCGCATCTGCGAATCTCATTCCACGCAAACGCGTGGATGACGCCTCCGCGTCACTTTGCCGCGACCTGTACGGACCAGATTTCACAATCAGCAATTTCTGGGCTGTTTCTGACCCAGTTTTCGGCCCAGAGAACATATATTAGAGGTTATAAAGTGAGGAAATGCATCCATTCATAAGGAGGCTTTCATAATTGATAATTTTTAGTTTTAGATGTAGTTTTTAGAGAGAGAGGCTCTCTCCTCTCTCTTAGGATTAGGATTAGGATTAGAATTTATTTTGGGATTAGGATTTCTTTTCACTTCAGGATTATTTCATCTTCATATCAGGTTCAATGTTCCTTTTATTTATTTCCTCAATTTAGTTTATGGATTTCTATGTTTAACTCAACTTCTTTATTTGGCTACAACTGCCCATGTTACTTTTGATATTTTTATTAATTCAATTTGAGGTATTTCAGATCTAAGATTCTTATTTAGCTTTTTATATTATTGGCTTTAATTGATTAACTGGAAGCTCTTGAGTTATCAACTACTTATGATTGATTGTTATGTCGGCTAATTAACTGGAATTCCACTAACTCTAGTCTTTCTTTAGGATTTGGCTAGGACTTGGGAAATCTAACCAATTAGTTTACTTGACTTTCCCTTGCTTACGCAAAGGTTAACTAAGTGGGATTAACTTCCATTCTTATAGGAGTAACTAGGATAGGACTTCCGAATTTTCATATCTTGCCAAGAGTTTACTTTATTGTTAATTATTTATTTTATTTGTCCTTTAATTTACTTGTTCCCCACTTTCAAAACCCCAATTTACAAAACCCATAACCAATAATAAGAACATACCTCCCTGCAATTCCTTGAGAAGACGACCCGAGGTTTGAATACTCGGTTATCAATTTTAAAAGGGTTTGTTACTTGTGACAACCAAAACGTTTGTAAGAAAGGTTGATTGCTTGGTTTAGTAAATATACTAACAACGAGAGTTTATTATAACTTCTAAACCATCAATCTTCAGTTTTTCAAAATGGCGCCGTTGCCAGGGAATTGCAAACGTGTGCCTTATTATTAGTTATTGTAAATATTTATCAAAAAAAAATTCAGATTTCTATTTTAAATTTTTTATCTTATCTTATCTTATTTTTCAAAAATTCAAATCTTTTTTTCAAAAATTATATCTTTTTCAAAATATTTTCTTATCCTTTTTCAAAAAATCATATCTTTTTCAAAATCTTATCCTATCTTTTTCAAAAAAAAATCATATCTTTTTCAAAATATTTTCTTTTTGTTAGCTTTTATTTCTATTTTCTCCTGCTACTATGAATTCTCACCCCTCTCGCTTTGAGTTTGGTTCTAATTTTGTTGCAAGGAATGGAAGCTATAACAGGACTATGCATCAAGGTCTAAGCAATCAAAGATGGATGGAGCCAAGAGGATCTGATAAACCCTTTAGGCAATAACACCTTCCAAGATATCACAGACAAAGACCATCCTACAATGCATACCAAGCTGATAGATATGGTGGACCGCCTAGTAGCTACTAACAAGCCCCACCGTATGCTCAGAGACCATCCTCACAACATAACTTTGAACCACCACACTCACAAGCCCCTTTCCACCATTCACCTCCATATGACCCCAATCCTTATTCACCACACCAACCACCATATGAACCATACCCAGAACCACCACCTCAATATAGACCATCTCCAAATCCTTATCAAGAGGAACCACTTCCGTGTTATGAACATTTTCTCCCAACAAATGAACCTTCCTATCCACCCCAAACCTCCATGGAAAGCAAACTTGCCTCTATCACTAGTCTCACCTCTACTCTTCAAGCACTTATATCCCGCTTAGGCCAACCCTCTACACCCAATATTCAACCCTCAAGCTCCACTGCACTTCCATCTCAACCACATAATGATCCACCCATCCCATCACAACCATCCATGGAAGAGCACCCACATCCATCAACCCAAGAGCAACATGATCCCAATGATACTATTGACATGGAACAAGAGAGAAAGGATCATCTTCACGAATCCATACTTCATAAGGAGCTAGAGGAGGCACTAAAGGTAAAGGTAGTAGAGACCTTTGCAGATGAAGGAGTAGTTGAAGGGAGTTATCGTAGAAAAGAAGCCATCAAGGAGGATTTTGTACTTGAAGATGAAGAAATGGTTGAACAGGAAATCATTAAGGATGAATACGATTTCATACTTAAATACCTGGATCAAGCAAGAAATCGATTACCTTTCTGACGTTCGGACATTCAACAGACTCCCATGGCTTCATGTGGAGAATCTAATGAAGAATGCAACACGAAGAAGACACTAGAGACTCCAGTGGACAGCATAGAGCATAACTTCGTACTGGAACAAGTAGAGGACGCTGTCATTGTAGAAGAAGAAGAGTTGGTTGAAGATTTAGGAGATGCTGAACCTCCTTGGAAATACAGAGGCATGGAAGACCCCGTCAAGGATGTTACAATTGACGCTAAAGAGGATGTTGCACAGCCTCCAATGCAGATATTTTATGAAGAACTGGATGGAGTAACTCAAGACGCATGTTTCCTTGATGATGATAGTCACCAGTCAAGTCCTCATAGTGATGAACTTGCACCCGCAAGTGAATTCTTTGAGACAGAAGAATCTTCCCCGAGTGAATACGAAAATGACGTAGAGGTCGACTTTTCTCAACCTCCTAATTATGACCTAAGTGATGAGGAAGATATGGAAGACTTTGACCAGGACATGGCTGGAATGGAAAAGGTTTGCAAGGAAGTGGAGGAATTCACTGAAGACCACAAGAGAGTAGAGCTTGCAGAACCACTGAAAACACCTATCCCAAGGCCACTACAACCCAATACAAACCTCAAGTGGGTAAAATCCTTAGCTTTTATCTTTACTTTTCCACTTGAATATGGTCTGCTTGAAACAGATGGCCAGCTTAGAGCTCTTTGCGGCTTTAAGAGTAAAAGGGAATTGACTCGCACTCAGAGTTGATATGCAAGATTCAATAAGATTTCACACTTCAATTTGAGGTGCAAGGATTGGTGTCAAGCTCAATTGCAAGGATCTTGGAAGCTGATTGGTCACTACAGTGAGAATTCAGACTACTCACCACTCGGCTGGAAAAATCCAGATCAAGACAAAGATGGGTGTAAAAGTAGAGTTTGGGATCCTAGAATCTATTCTGACATTCAACACCCCAGGACCCTGGAAACCTGTTTGAAACTGCTCAAAGGTTTTATGTGCCTTGTTTGGGACCCCGGAGGATGCTGGCACTCCAAGCACTGGTGGAGATTTCAGGATGAGTTCAAGCACAAGCCACCATCACAAGGAGCTCGCCAAATGTCCAACTTAAGGACTTTAACTAAAAGTGCTGGGAGGGAGACAACCCACCATGGCATGATCATTCCTTCTGTATTTCACTCTGTTTTTGAATTTTATTTGAACCTGGAATTTTTGCATGACATTCATTGCATTTTGCATTTTGCATACTGCATATAAAAAAAAAATATATATATATATACAAAAAAATATTTTCGCACGCGACGCGATAGCGTCGCCGACGCGTCCGCGTCATAGGTGCGTTGGGAAGAAAACAAATTGAACAGAGAGTCACGCGAAAGCGTGGCTGGAGGCGTGCCTTTGGCACAAATTGGTCCATGCGACTGCGTCACTGACGCGTCCGCGTCATGTGGAAAAAACGCCTCCCACGCGTCCGCGTCATCCACGCGAACGCGTGGCTCTATGGAATCGACGTAAATGGGTGTATGGTAGTAAGTTGGGCTGGAATAAGGCTGGCTCCATACTAGAAGCACAAGCCCTACTACGCGAACACGTGCTCCACGTGCCTGCGTCGCTTTTCAACATAGACCACCCACGCGATCGCATCACCCACGCGTCCGCACCGTTATCATATTCAGGCCATCCACGTGAACGTGTCACCCACGCGACCGCGTCACCCAAAGATTTGGCAATAATGAATTTTGAACAGAGAGTTGTGCGAACGCGAGGCTGCCCTCGCGCCAGTAGCACAAAATGTGTCACGCGTCCGCGTGACCGACGCGACCGCGTCGATTAATTTTAGCGCAAGTGTCGCGACCGCGTCGACTGCGCCGCACAGCTTACCCTAAACTGCCAAAATATCTTATCTTTGCTTCTCCAATCTTAATTTTTCCTCCCCCCTTTCTTCCTTACTTCTTTCTTCCCTTCTCTCCCTTCTCATTCTTCTTATCTTTCATTTTATTTATTTGCATATTTCATTCATTGCATTTTAATTTAGTGTATATTTTTCCTTCTTTTCTAAATTCATTATTTTTTCTTTGGTGTTGAATTTTCTTATTCAACTGTCGTGTCTTTTCTGGTATTATTTTGGTGCTCAATGACTTGTTTTATTCTGGTTAGGTAATATTATTTATATCAATGCCAATCTTTTATACCTGTATCACTTTTGCATTGACATGAACTTATATTATCTCTCCTTACCTGCACTCTCTTCCCTCATTGTTGCAAATTTTTGCATTATTGATATGCCATGTGTCTCTACTATTTTCTCACTTGCATGTTGTAGCTACCATGTAACTGAGAATATCACTATTTGGCATTAACCAACCCATATATTATTTATTTTCTTATCTTTATTTCTGGGTTACTTTTCTTCTTTTTCTCTTCTTTCAGGATGGTCACCGGGGAAGGAAAAGGGAAAGCTTCTAACTGGGGAGACAGGTAAGTCAATCTGCACAATCTATAGAGAAAGACATCAGTTAGAGCAGCCCGTCCACTTGTACATCTTTGCATGCACCGAGGACGCTGCAATCTTTAAGTGTGGGGAGGTCGATACCGATCTCCACGGGTTAGTTAGTCCCTTCTCAACACCAATTTTTGTTTTTCATTGTTTCATTTGCATGTTTGATTGCATGTCTATTTTATTTTGTGCATATTTTACCACTTGGTTGAAGTAATATTTTCTTTTTCAAGAAAACTTTTTATATTATTTCACTAATTTAAATTAAAAACTTTTTGAAAAAACTTGTATGAAAGAAATATTATTTTGGAACATAGTTTAGAGCTCGAACACATAAAACCAGTGAGATTTTGAGCCTAGTTGATTGGTTACATTTTATCAACCAATATATTTTATTTTTGTGTGTTATTCTCTCTAAAATTGTGATCTTTGTCTTGCTTAATTCTATATTTCCATTGTTTGATGTATGCATGCACTGATATGATTGAGGCCTTTGTTTCACTAAGCTTACATACCCATATGGCCTTACCCTTTCATTATCCTTTGCAAACCAATTTGAGCCTAATATACCCATTTGTTCTTTACTTTAGCTCATTACTAACTCTAAGCGAAAAATAGTAATGTCCTTAATTTGAATCCTTGGTTAGCTTAGACTAGTAAAAGTGCTCATGATTTAAGTGTGGAAAAGTTGGGTTTGAAAATATTTGGTTTGAATAATTGGGTGTTGTATATTTTAGTGAAAATGTGCAAAATAATAGTTGAGACCTATTTAACATATTTAAATTTCCTAATTAACATTCTAAATTTTTGAAACCTATTTTGGGTAAATTTAATTATTTAATTAATTGGTTAATTAGTCGCGGTTCTTATATTCTCTCCACCAAATAAGAAATTTTGTCCCCAAAATTTAGTGATTACCTGAGAATAACTCGGGATAATCCTTCCGCATTTCGGACTCCAACTCCCAAATGTGCTCTTCCACTCCTGCTCGTTTCCAAGCCACTTTAACCAACTGAACTTCCTTTCCTCATAGTTTCTTCACACTAGTATCGTCAATACGCACCGGTGTTACTTGAAATGTCAAGTTCTCCCTCAACTCGACCGACTCGGGCTCTAACACATGAGTCGCATCCGACGTGTATTTACAGAATTGTGACACATGGAATACGTCATGCAAGTTAGATAAGTGAGGCAGCAAATCTACTTGATATGCCACCGGCCCGAATCACCTCAAAATCTCGAACGATCCAATGAATATTGGATTCAGCTTCTTGGTCTTAATTGCCCTTCCAATCCCAGTTGTCGGAGTAACCCTCAGAAACACATGTTCTCCCACGTCAAATTCCAACGATTTTCTTCTCTGATCCGCATAACTTTTCTGTCGGCTCTATGCAGTTAAAATCCTTGCTCGAATATTCTTAATCTTTTTAGTAGTCTCTTCTTTCAAGTCAGGACCCAAAACACGTGCTTCACCGATTTCATACCAACATAGTGGAGATTAGCACTTTTGTCCATACAAGGTCTCATACGGAGCCATTCCAACGCTCGCATGAAAGTTGTTGTTGTACGCAAACTCCACCAATGGCATGTAACGGTCTTGACTTCCAGGTTAATCTAAGACACACACCCTTAGCATATCTTCCAATGTCTGAATAGTTCGTTCCGACTGTCCATCCATTTGTGGATGATATATTTTGTTGAGACATAGCCTCATACCGAAAGCTCTTTGGAATGCTCCCCAAAACCTTGATGTGAATCGGGGATCATGGTCTGACACTATGCTCGATGGCACACTGTGCAACCTTACGATCTCCTTGATGTACAATCTTGCCAATTCCTCCATAGAATAGTTCACTCGGACAGGCAGGAAATGAGCGGACCTGGTTAAATGATCCACGATCACCAAAACCGCATCAAATCCGGACCTAGTCCTCGGTAAATCGATCACAAAATCCATTGCAATTCCTTCCCACTTCCATTGAGTAATCTCAAGTGGCTGTAACATTTCCGACGATCTCTGGTGCCCTATCTTCACCTTTTGACACATCAAACACTTAGATACAACTGTAGCTATGTCATTCTTCATCTTAAGCCACCAAAACATCTTCTTTAAGTCATAGTACATCTTCGTACTTCCTAGATGAATAGAAAACCCGCTATTGTGAGCTTCCGACAACAACTCTTGTCTTAAACTTCTGACATCTGGCACACAGATTCTCCCCTTATACTTCCATAATCCTTCATCATCCTTAGTGAATACTCCATACCTCTTCTTACCAATCAGTTGGAACATCTTCTGAAGTTCTTGCTCATCTTGCTGAGCCCTCTGAATCTCTGACTTAAAGGTACTTGAAATTTGCAACTAATTCAAATAAGCTATTCCAACAACTTCACCAAGGTCCAACTTGAGATCTACAAACTTATCCACTAACTCCTCCTCTTTGATCCTCATCCAAGCTATCATCAAAGACATCCGAATCAATGCATCCGCCACCACGTTCACCTTTCCTGGGTGATAACTTAGTTTAAAATCATAATACTTCAAAAGCCCAATCCACCTCCTTTGACACATATTGAGCTCTTTCTGATCAAAGATGTACTTGAGACTCTTATGATAAAAAAGACACTAAACCTTACAAGTGGTGCCTCCAAATCTTCAACACAAAATTGCCACTAATTCCAAGTCATGAGTTGGGTAATTTACCTCATGTGGTCCCAGCTCACGCGATGCGTAAGCCACTATGTTTTGGTGTTGCATCAACATGCAACCCAAACTCTTCAAAGAAGCATCACAGTATACTTCAAATGGTTTATGCGGTTCTAGAAAAATGAAAACAGGCGCTGAAGTCAACTTTTGTTTCAAAGTCTAAAAACTCTCCTCAAACTCTGACGTCCACACAAATGGTACCTCCTTCTGGGTTAACATAGTCATCGGTAGTGCAATCCGGGAAAATCCCTCGATGAATCTTCGGTAATATCCGGTCAAGCCCAAGAAACTTCTAATCTCCGTCATCGTAGTCGGTCTCTCCCATTCTATCAGTGGCTCCACTTTCCAAGGATCAATAGCTATTCCTTCTTTGCTCACCACGTGACCTAAGAACTTCACATCTTCTTTCCAAAACTCACACATTGACAATTTAGCATACAATTTCCACTCCTTCAGGATTTGCAACACAATTCTCAAGTGTTCCTCATGCTCCTTTGCTGTCATAGAATAAACTAAGATGTCGTCTATGAAAACCACCACGAATTTGTCCAAAAAGGGACGAAATACTCTATTCATGTAATTCATGAACACAGTAGGTGCATTCGTCAACCCAAAGGACATCGCCACAAACTCATAGTGTCCATAGTGCGTCCTAAATGCAGTTTTCGGAATGTCATCTTCCTTCACCCTTATCTGATGGTAACCGGATCTCAGATCAATCGTGGAGAACACCACAGCTCCTTGCAATTAATCCATTAAGTCGTCGATTCTAGGCAATAGGTACTTGTTTTTCACAGTCACTTTGTTTAACTACCGGTAATCCACGCAAAGTCGCATTCCTCCATCCTTCTACTTCACTAATAAAATTAGCACTCCCCACAGAGATACATTCGGTCCAATGAACCTCTTGTTCAGAAGCTCTTCTAATTGAGTCTTTAATTCTGCCAGCTCTATCGGAACCATTCTATACGGCGCAATCAACACTGGTCCGGCTCCCGACACCAAGTCAATTGAAAATTCAATCTCCCTTTGAGGTGGAAATCAGGAATATCCTCTAGGAACACTTCTGGAAAGTCTTTAACTACCAAAATTTGATCTAACCTCTGATTATCACCTAACGTAATTGCAGGTAACAATATATAACCCTGACACTCTTCTCCACAACAGTTCACCATCACAAAGTTCAGGTAATAGCCCCTTGCTACCACTACCCCTCCTTCTCCTTCCGGCATAAACCAAATAGAACGCTTAAAGAAATCCAACAAAATCCAATTCTTGGACATCAAATCAAATCCCAAAATCATCTCCAACCCAACCATTGGCAAACATATTAAGTCATGAACAAAGTCTCAATCCTCAAGCTTGAAAGATAATTGCCTATAACCTAACTTTGTCAAAATTGTCTGATACGGAGTATGCACATGCAATCAAAAGCTAATTTTGACATTTTCAACCCTAGTTCCTTAACCTTATTAAATGCAATGAAAGAATGCAAAGCCCTAGTATCATACAATGTAACCAACATTTTATCACCAAATAAACAGTTACCTCTCGTCATAGGATCCGCCTTAGCATCATCATTGGCATTCACAACAAACACTCGCCCTTGGTGCTGATTCTGACCCGCGTTTAGGTTCCTCCCACGAGTACAATCCTTCGCCATGTGACCAAGCAAACCACAATTGATACAACCACCTAGACTCAACTTGCACGAGTCATTTAGATGAAAACGTCTACAATGATCACAAGTTAAATACGGGAAAGCCTTACTCTGATTACCTCTCCCTCTCACTTGGTAGTACTGATCAAAAGTGGGTCTCCTAACATTGCCTTGACCTTGAGGGGCATGTTCTCCCTTTTGAAGTTCTGACCCCTCGACTGAAAGTATTTGCCACCTCTACGGTTAGGGTTTCCTCCTCTAGGATCTCTTGATGTTGCCTCTTTCTTTGCACACTCCTCAATAACCCTCTCCTTGTTCACAAGCTCAAAACAGATCCGAATCTCCAAAGGAGCCACAACAGTCATATTTAATGCACTTCTAACTCTCATAGGACTCTGGGGCACCTTGACACAGCCTAGAGAACCTACTGAGTTCCTCAAACCTACTAGCGTATTTGGCCACAAACAACGAGCCTTGCTTCAACTGCATAAGCTCTAACTCCCTTGCTTCTCTCACGGACTCCGGAAAATACTTCCTATAGAAGGCTGTTTGAAATACGTCCCAAGGAATCTCTGCATTCGAAAGTCGCAGCAACTAGCACATTCCTTGCCACCAATGTTGTACCTCTCCTAACAATTGATAGGTCGCAAACTCTACATATTGGTTAGCCAAGACATGCTGAGCCTGTAGTGCACGCTCAAAGCTCGGAACCAATCGTCCGCTTCAGTTGAGTTGTTCGAACCTCTAAAAGTTGGTAGGTGAACTTTTAGAAATAAAACCAAAGTTATTGGAGCACCTCCCAAGTCATCACCATTTTCGTGTCCATTCCCATTTCCATTTCTGTTTCCTGCCGATTGACCTAACCTCTGCACATCTTGCAAAGTTGTAGCAGCATTCGCCTCTATGGTATTAGCAAGATTAGCCATTGCCGCTATAAACTTGGCATGATTATCGGCCAGTTGTTCATTTTTAACCTCTCCTTGTGAACGCATATGACCTCGTCCACGAGTAGCCATTAGGGTTTCTATCTACACCAAACAATTGATATCGAGGTGATCAGTCTCAATATCAAAAGTCTAGTGCTTCAATTATCCCAAAAAGGCACTCACAAACAAGCATGCTATGCAATATCCATGAGATAACCTAAATAGCATCAAAGAAAAGACATAGAGCATGTAATGAAACACAATCGGTCCATCCCTCAGGCTCACGAGGACGAACCGCTCTGATACCACTAAATGTAACACCTGAATTATCCTATCCCTTACCTCGCGTCATAAAGCAAAGGTTAATCAAAGGCTATGACAATTTTAAAGCTAGTACATATATATATATATATATATATATATATATAGAAAGAAAATAATAATTCTAGAACCCCAATGAAGAATTAAGCTCAAAAATAGAGTTTGAAAAGCGCAAAACCTTTACACGAAGCTACAACTTAAGGCACAAGATATACATATAGATATCAAGACATATATATAGATATATAACAGCATAATAGTATAAAGATCTAGCCACAGTCCGCGAAGTTTAATCCGGCTAAGATAATACAAAGTTATTGAAAGTAAAATAGCTTATACAATAATTCTCTCAAAATAAGCCTCTAAGGCATAGATAAATACAAAAATCAGAGATCTAATCAAAATAAATCAAAAGACTTCAAAACATAACAAGGATCCTCCGCTCTGTCACCATAAAAGCAACTCATCGAGATGGGATGCGACCTAAATCTGAAAAACAACAACAGAGTATGGAATGAGAACCGGAGATTTTCAGTATAGTAACAGTACCCGGTGATGTAAGATATAACATTCATGGATGCTAGAGGCAATCCTAGAGTTTCATATCCATCTTGAGATTCAGACTTAAAACATAAGTACTTTTAAAACCATTACTTAAAACTATGGAGAAAAATAAGGGGATCTAACTTAGTGGATTTCTAATCTAACAATTCTCTGCTGTCCCACAGCCTTTGCCTGCCAAACCTCCATGCAATCTCATTTCCACCGCCTTCTAAACCTCCTCAATCCCAATAGAAAACACAAATTGTAACAATTCAAGTAAAGCACAAGTATTGCCACACATATATATTTATACATCAAGTAATTCAATAAGCATTTAGGCATGTTAAGCACTTAGGCAAACAATAAAAGTCGGCAAAGCAAACAAACAGATAGAATATGCACATGATGAACGCTTGTCCTATTTGGTTGTGATATCACATTTTTGGTTCAACTGCCAACCTGACACATCTCCATGGAGATGTCACCCTTCGGTCTCAGAATGGAAACCCCTGAGATATCGTGCCCGGAACACGGTCCAGGATAGAGTGTTTGCATACTCAAGTGATTCCGAAGGGATGTGAGCGCGATACTTTTGCCACGGACCTCACATCTCAACATAAGCAGGATAAACCTATCGTCCTTATGCCATCGCCACGACCTCGACAGGGGGATTAACCTACCGTCCCTACTAAAAGCATAGCGTCTCAACAACCTCATTAGTAATTCATCATTCCACTCCGAGTCCAGACTCATCTCAACCACCATAAATTCATAATTTTCACAACTTATTATGTCAATTGTTATTACAGCACTCAATCATCTGTCTCAACTAATCCATCCTCAGTATACCAGAAACCTAAGTCTCTGTCTTCTAAAGTGCATACAGAGATTTATCTATTTAAGTCTTTAACTCATCATTGGTAGTATTAGGACTTAAGCACTAGATAGTATTCTTAAATGGCTTTTAAAGAATGTTTGGGAAACTAGAGAACCTTTGAAAACAAGGAAAAATAGCTTTTCAGAAAAATAGGGGCAGTCGCGTATGCAACCCCCTGCTCGATTATGCGAGTGCCCCAACCCAAATGGGTTGCTCGCGTCGCGTGTTAAAATTCGTGTATGCAAAGGTTGAATTTTTGATAGCTCGCATACGCATGCAGTACCTCGCGTACGCAAGATGCCCAACCCATATGGTTTGGTCCCGTTGCGTGCACTGTGTCGTGTACACAAAGGTTAAAAGTCTTCTAGCTGGCGTATTCAAGCAGTGTTCGCATACGCGAGTCACCCAATCCGAATGGGTTGGTCGCGTCGGGTGCCTCTTATCACGTATGCAACCCACACTAGACTTAAGAAAAATGTTGCAGAATTCAGTATGCACAAAATCACTAATGGATCACACCAAGCTCAAACCAAGCCACCAATTCAGCTCCAAATGCTCCCAATATCACAATTATCAAGCTTTACACAATTAATTCAATACCTAGGGTTTCTAAATACACAATTTTGCAAGGGATAAGAGCAAGCTTACCTTTCTCGATGGTGTTCGGAGTACAAACCACCAATAACCCAACCTTAAACACCACCTAAACAATTGAAAACACAAAATCTACTCAAAATCAAAGCCTGGATTTTCGAATTTTTGGAAAGAAAGGCTGAGAGAGAAATCAAAATTTCCTTACCAGTTTCTTGGGTAGGTTATGTAGAGCTCTTCGTGGTGATCGCGTGACAGAAAACGGTGTGGCGATCGGAGCTCCGTAACTTAAGTTATGAGCTTGGAAAGTTGTTTGTGAATAGTGACAATGGAGGTTTCTCTCCTTCCCAACTAAGCTGCATGTGTTTATTGTGTTTGTGAATTATGTGTGCTGAATGGGTCAAGTTTGGAGTGTTAAATGTGTTGGGCTTGGGCCCAACTTGGGCCTGGGCCAACCCGTTAGTGTTTTTAGCCCATTTGGCCCAATTTCGGGCCAAACCTTTAAAATTAATGTCCAGTTTTTAATTCTAAATGTTTTCCTAAACTTTTCTACTATTTTTATTATTCTCGCACAGTATCGAACAGACTTAAGCCGATACTGTCGGTTACTTTATTGGTTCCCATTTTTATGCGGTTTTTCGTAGAAAATTACATTTTCTAACTCAGAAAAATCTACTGAATCCAAAAATTATATTTAAATTTTCTAATTAACATTCTAAATTTTTTAAACCTATTTTGGGCAAATTTAATTATTTAATTAATTGATTAATTAATCGCGATTCTTACATATTTAGTAAAGTATTTAGAGAGAATTTCTTTACCTTGATCAGTTTGCCTAGCCTTAAGTTTGCAGCTTGTTTGATTTTTCGTGAGAGTTTTAATAGTTTCAAAAGCATGCAAAGCTTGCTATTCATTAGTGAGTAGATACATACAAGTAAATCTAGAGTAGGCATCAACAAAATTTATATAATATCTATATCTATTTCTAGACAAAATAGGAGCAAGACCTTATATATCAACAAATACCAATTCTAACAGAGAATGATAAATTGTATCAAGTTTAGCAAAGAAAATTTGATGCATTTTAGCCATACTATAATGTTTACAAATATTCATAGATGTATGATCATATTGTGGAAGTAAGGAACAAAGTCTTAAGACATTCAAATATTAGGTATAGCAATATGTCGAAGTCGTTTGTGTCACAACTCAATCATTTGATTTTTATTTATATGATGAACAACCTGAGCAATTTTGGTTACAATGATGATTATAAGTAGAAAAAGAATTAAAAAATAAATTTGAGGTATATTCATAGAATCAAAATCTAATCTTTGAACATGAAGATTGTCAAAACTATATTTGCCATTTTTATCTGTTCCTTGGAGAAGAAGCTTTCAAGAATCCTAATCACACATTAAGAAAAACGGAGGCCAAAATTTGAAAGAATACATGATTATCTGTAGTAAACTTGGAAACACAACAAATTTTGAGTTATAGTAGGCACATGTAAAAGATTTGTAAGCAAGAAATGAATTTTATGATTTTTATCAGTAAGATAAGATGAACCAAAAGTAAGAATTGGAGACCTTGTCCATTACCTAACATATATACAAAGTATTTGAATCAGGCAATGATGGTGTCATAGTGAGAAGATTTGAAGATTCTAAAGTAACATGATGACTAGCTCCAAAATCTGGAACCAAGATGATTCACTTGTAGAGATTAAATTAAAAGATAGGCTTGAGGCTCATGAAAATATGAGGGTGGTGGTGGAGGATGCATTGTTACATAAGGAACTTGTTGTGGTGATTGTGATGAACATGATCCTCTAGCTTGAAATTTTGAATCAAAGCAATGAAAACAAATTTGCACTACATGTCTTTCCTACCACAAAGTTGACATTGTGGCCTTACGGAAGAATAGAAGAATCAACCACCTCCATGACCATTTCTACCACCACGAGCTCTACGGTGGAAACATGTACCCTACCCATAGGTATCCAATCTGACCCAACCTGATTGGGTAGGGTTGCCAACCTGATCCGCAATGGGTAGGGTAGGGTGCGGGTAGGGTTCTCGTGCAGGCCGAATAGGGTGCAGGTTGAGCCTCAACCCTACCCAACCAACGCGCACCCTATATACATATATGTTATACACTTATATAAAAATATGTTTCAAGTAAATGTTGAACCAAAGACCTCTCACTAAGTGCAAAAGATCCTTAGCCATTAAGAAAAGAACATTAATTGATAATTTAATACATTTTTTACATAAAAGTCAGTTTTATTTTAAATTATCATCAAGTTATATAATAATGTTGCATCTTTTAGGTAACCCACGAATAAGGTCGGGTACCCATGGGTTAAGAACGGGTAGAATTAGGATTGGGGTATTCTCAACCCACGTGTAGGGTTAGGGTTGAATCCAAACCTTACCCTACCCTACCCATTGCCACCCCAAAGAAGGAACACCTTTTTCTAGTTGATAATTGTATGGTGTAGCAGCTTGAGCAAGATTGGCCATTAGTAAGCCAACTTGATGTCTCTTAAATCGTCATAGCATATCATCAATGGATTTTAGAAAAGATTTGACTTTGGAAACCTTATAAGAAGACAATTTTGACATTGTTAAAGTAATAAAAATAGTGTATTCCTTTGGTTAATGGTGACAGGCCAAACGTCGGTTTATAATTTCTCAATAAAAGAAATTCCATTGCAAGTATAGTTCCAAACCAACAAATGACTCGTAGCGAAGTTTAAAGTTCTTTGTCACAAATACAAACCAATAAAAATCGAGAATATTCGATCTCGGTTCGTCTCTCAAAGGAATTGCAGCGACGTGTGCGCATTATCGGCTATGAGAATCGGGGTTTTGTAGATAAACAGGTAAGAAATTAAATAACAAGAAAATAAATCTAACAACTAAAGGAAGATAAATACTAAACGACACTCCTGGCAACGATTGAGAATCAAAGCTTCCTATCCAATTCATTGACCACAAACATGGTGATTACCTAGAGTTAATCCCATTTCGTCATCACCAACATCGGGAGAAAGTCAAATAGGCATAGTCAATCTTAATCCATAGGTCTTACTCATTAATGGAAACAAGAACAACTAACAACCGTAAATCACTAATCAATAGTGGACATCAACGATTCTCATCTCACTAACCATGACATGATAATTACAAGAGCAAACCCAATTAGTCAACCTCTAATGGTGAGGTAAGTCAATCGGGCCTAATTAATCTTAATCCATAGGTCTTACTAGTTGATGGAAATGAGATTAATTAAAATCTCCAAATTATCAATGAATTTGGACATTGGTGAGTCAAGCTTACTTCAATTACTGAATTCCAAGCCAATAGTGCAAAAATATACCATATAACTAAGAGAAGTATTTTCCCAAACATTTGGAAGAAAAAAAGTAAAACATGATAAAATTACAATAATGATAAAATCTAAAACTACTAAATGTAACAAAGCAATAACAATAATTCAAACAAGCAACAATAAGCATGAAAACATAAATTGCATTAAAGAAAATCACAATTAACAAGAGTTCAAAAACTAAAAGCAACAAAATAGAGAAATTAACATGATAAACTAAGAAAACTAAGATGCTAGAACAATAAAAAAGTAAGAAAAACTAAATAAAGACAAGACCAAAGCCTAAATTTAAGGAGAAAACTAAACCTAAAATCCTAAATTCTAAAGAAAATTGAGAGCTTCTCTTTCTAGAAATCTAACCTAAAATATGCTAAAAGCTAAACTAATTGCTCCTCCTTCATCTTCCTTGAGTTTGGCCTAAAATACTTCAAAAATGAGTTAGATTGGGCATAAGAAAGTCCTGAAATTGTGGCCCACGTGTTCACCTAAGTGAAATCACGTGTCAGCAGTCATGCGTATGCATGAGGAATACGTATGCGCAACATGGAAAATTTCCAAAATATGCGTACGTATGAGACATACGTATGCACAACTTGAGATTCATGCGTACCCTTAAGGCATGCGTATGCACAACCCTGAGGTGCTCAAAACTTCTTTTCTTTATAAATTTTCTACTTTTGCATGCTTTTTCTTCACTTTTTCAAGCCATCCCTGCCTTCTAAGCCTGAAATCACTCAACAAACATGTCAAGGCATCGAATGGAATTAAAATGAATTAAATTTAGCAATTTAAGTGCCTAAAAAGCATGTTTTTAATCATTAAGCATAATTAGAAGAAATTCACAAAACTATGCTATTTCAGTGAATAAATGCAAGGTAAGTTGATAAATTTCACCCAATTCAATCTAAAATTTACCATAAAATAGTAATTTATCAAACTCCCCACACTTAAACAATAGCAGGTCTTCATGCTAAACATCAAGAAAGACAAGAAAGGAATATTAACATTTATTCGATACAAACTATCTATATGCAATCTATCTAAATGGATGCAACTAATCTACCTAATACTATCTACATATCTATATGTATCTACTTAGTTAAAATAAATCAATTTCCAAAAAAGCATGTAAGCCATCAAGGACTAAAGACAATAGCAACCAATTCAAATCTAACAATTGATTAGAGTCATTAAAAAGAATTTACAACTTGCAAGATAAGAGATAGTACTAGGTAGAAACATAGAATTGAGCAATCAAATTAAGCATAAGGCCAAAATGGACAAACCCTACCAATAAATTACCATCTCTTTTAAACTAAAAGTCAACACAGCATAAGCAGGGTCTCCAGTAGTGGTTTCACTGAGACTATGATCAAATTGGTTCAACAGTTATTATGAGATCATCTACAGTCATATATACACTAGCTTAGTTTGAACACCCTAAGAACATTTTTTTCACCTTCAATTTTAGGGGAAAAATTATTTTCAAGAGCTATATCTTAAATTTTTTATTACAAGTTATTATTTCAAACACAAACTAACTTAATCAAGTAAACACTAAAAAGCATGGCAAAAATTAATCATGTTGATAATTCTCTCACTTAAGAGATATATACAGTAAAAAAATGCACATGATACAATAGCAACACATATTTAAAAGGAAATTGCTTTATCAGCAATTGCTTCTTAATTAATACTATCATCCATAATTAAAATTAATAAATCAATCATGAAATTAAAAGAAGCAGCAGCACATTGAGCAATCAAATAATCATCAACAAGACCATAACTGAACTCAACAATAAGCATTCACCATTCATCACTAATCACACTAAACCTTTCACCAAGGATTAACCAGCAACTAGCAATTACAAAATAGCTATTATACTAACATTGGTACATTATGAAACAGAGGCAATAACTAGAGCGAAATTACAAAACAGAGCCAGCAACCAGCAATTAGCAACCATTTAACAACAATTACAAAATAGCAATTACACTAACATTGGTACATTATGAAATAGAGCCAGTAACCAGAGCGAAATTACAGAACAGAGCCAGCAACCAGCAACCAGCTAACAACAATTACAAAATAGCAATTACACTAACATTGGTACTTGGTGCACGGAATTAAACTTCGCACAACTGAACCAGCAAGTGCACTAGGTCATCCAAGTAATACCTGAGTGAGTCAGAGTCGATCCCATGAGGATTGTGATTTAAAGCAAGCTACGATTATCTTGTAGATTTTAATCAGGTAGAAAAGTTGTTTGATTTTTTAAAAATTATAAATGTAAAATAAAGAAAATGTTACTCAGTTGATGGTGAATGCAATGATATGAAGATGGTTAAGGTTTGGAGATGCTTTGTTCTTCTGGATCAATTCAGTTTTACTGTCTCCTCTAATTGTGAATGATTTCTTCCATTGCAGGTTGTATGTGATCAACGCCTTTCTTGAGAGGTTGCCAATGCTCCTCCAGATTTGAACCCCATGGTTAGTGCGGATCCAGTCTGATTGAGGGTGAAGTTCCTGTAGTCCATTCTTCTTGATGATCCTACTCAATGCCACAGACAAGGTCGAATCTTCTGGATCAGAGAATGATGCGCCTTAGGTTTTAGCCTCTACCACAAAACTCTAATCTCCCTATACATCGGCTGAACTGGTGTCTCTAGAAGTCCCCAACAAAGTCATGGATTAGCCGTCTAAGAGATGTATAATCAAGCTAGTGGTTCATCATTGTCCGATGAAAGACTCACTTTGAACCCATGTAGAATGAGATAACCTTGTGGCGGTTCAACGCATTCATAATGATGAAAAACAAAGATACATCTTAGAATAGAGAATCAAACACAAATTGAAGATAAAACAGTAATACTTAATTTATTAATCCATAAAACTCAGCAGAGCTCCTCCCTTCAACCTAAGAGGTTTAGAGACTCATACTGATAGAAAATGCAATGTAAACGTGTAAAGTGTCTAAGGTCTCTATTTGAATCCTGATATCCTCTGATAGAATAAAAGTTCTCAAATAAATACTAGACTAATGACTAAGGATTACATAAGAAGGGTAAAACAGTATTTTAGTGCTAAAATCCACTTCCGGGGCCCACTTGGTGGGTGTTTGGGCTGAGCTTCATTAAGATCCACGTGCTAGGAGGCCTCTATGGCGTTGAACGTTGGCTAAGGGGTCCTTTTTGGGCGTTAGACACCGGTCTCTTCTCCTTTGGCCGTTGGACGCCAGAATAGGGCAGATCACTGGCGTTGAAAGCCAGTTTTGGGCCTTTAATTCTGAAACAAAATATGGACTATTATACATTTTCAGAAATCTCTAGATGTTAGCTTTCTATAGCCGTTGAGAACGCTCCATTTGGATGTTTGTAGCTCTAGAAAAGCTCTTTTGAGTGCAAGGACGTCAGATCCTGACAGTATCTACAGTGCTTTCTCTGCCTCTAAATCAGACTTTAGCTCCAGCTCCTCAATTTTAGCAAAAAAATACATGAAATTGCATAAAAACACACAAACTCAAAGTAGAATCTAAAAATGTGAATTCTGCACTAAAACCTATGAAAACTTGATAAAACTTAAACAAACATGCTAAAAACTGTATGAAAATGATGACAAAAAGCGTATAAAATATCCGTTCTTCAGTACATTATGAAACAGAGCTAATAACCATAGAAAAATTACAAAATAGAGCTAACAACTAGCAACCAGCAATTACAAAAAACCACAAAACATTAAAATGAAATTTTGAACAAAATTTTCAGAAATTAAAAGGAAGAAGAATTGAGCATTCAGAAACTAAACAGAACCATTAACCAGAGCAAAATTAAAAGGAAGAGCCAGTAACCAGAGTCACAAACCTTCGACAGAGAACGGACAACAACCGGCGAGATGACGGCGAGTGGCGACCCAATGGTGAGCTTCTCCAAGCCATGAATACAGAATCCAAGGAGGATGGGGACGGCGTGCCGAGCTACTTGGGTTCCGAACCGGGGGAAGAGGAAGAAGCAGAGGCATCGAGAACCTAGAGACGGTGGCAGCAAAGAACCTAGAGCTAGGGTTTTGCTTCAGAGGGGGGTGTTGAGTTCAGTTCACGAATGATTTGTGGGGGCGGGTAGGTGTTGGGGGAAGGGGGTTCATGGATGTTTGGTTTTGTTTTTTTTTATATATATAAACAAAATGGAATTGTTTTCTTAGAACTGGCCGATTACCAGTCGGGTCCAACGGGTCGATTCGGCAGTTTTTGCACGGTTCTCTTTCCAGCGGTTATGGGTAGCAGACCGTACCGTTTTCATCGTCGGTTCCTAGTTCGACTGGTTCAACCGGTCGGTCCGATCTGGTTTTCAGAACCATGGTGTGAACATTGTGAGGCTAAGTGAGCTACAGCTTCGATTAAGGTAGCCATGATGTTTTCTTGCCTATTTCAAGTTTCACTTTGTTCTTGAATAAATGAAATGATAGTGTCATCTATGAGTTCTTGAAGGGGAGATGAGGGTTCGCTGTTTAAGAGAAAGGTTTCAAAATTGAGAAGTGGTTTATATTGGTGAGAATATTGAGGTGGTGCATATGGGGTTGGTGTTGTGATGGTGGTGGTTCAACAATTGCTCGTTCATAACGGTCACAAGGGTGTTCATAAGGAGGTTATGGATTTCGATCCTGTGGAGGTGTTTGGTAGTATGGGGCTTGTAAGTATGGTGCTCGTGGCCTATGTTAAGGAAGGGGTTCATAGGCATCTAGTGGTTGTGGTTGATAACCATAAGGAGGTCCACCATAGCCATTAGGTTGGTACGCATCACTGGGCAGATTGTAACCATAACTGACCGGAGGAGGTTGCCAAGAAGGTTGTCTGTAAGCATACGGCTCCTCGCTCAATTGAATTTCTGATCCATAATGCGATCCATCATTGAAGTTCTTATTTCCTGCAACATAGTTGTAACCAAACTCATAGCCAAAAGGGTGAGAATTCATAGAGAAAATAAGAAATAAAAATGGAAAGCTATCAAAAAACAAATAAAAACACACTTTTAACTACTAACAAAAATCAAGAAATAAGCAAAAAGCAACCTATTCACATATTCACATATTAACAATAGCCAATAACAAGCACATATTACAACTCCCCGACAACGGTGCCAAAAACCTGGTGACAGGCCAAACGTCAGTTCAGAATTTCTCAATAAAAGAAATCGCGTTGCAAGTATAGTTCAAAGCCAACAAATAACCCATATCAAAGTTTACTTTGTCACAAATGCAAACCAATAAAAACTGAGAGTATTTGATCTCGAGTCATCTTTCAAAGGAATTGCAGTAAGGTGTGCGTATTATCAACTATGAGAATAGGGGGTTTTACAGATAAACAGGTAAGAAATTAAATGACAAGAAAATAAAGTTAAAAACTAAAGGAAGATAAATGCTAAAAGATACTCCTGGCAAGGATTGAGAATCAAAGCTTCCTATCCAAGTCATTGACCACAAACATGGTGATTACCTAGAGTTAATCCCATTTTGTCATCTCCAACATCGGGAGAAAATCAAATAGGCATAGTCAATCATAATCCATATGTCTTACTCGTCAACGGAAACAAGAACAACTAACAACCCTAAATCACCATCAATATTGAACATCAACGATTCTCGTGTTACTAACCACGACATGACAATTACAAAAACCTAATTAGTCAACCTCTAATGGTGAGGTAAGACAGTCGGGCTTAGCCAATCTCACTTTTGCATGTTTTTCATCACTTTTTCAAGCCATCATTGCTTTCTAAGCCTGAAATCACTCAACAAATATATCAAGGCATCGAATAGAATTAAAGAGAATTAAATTAGCAATTTAAAGGTCTAAAAAACATATTTTTAATCATTAAGTGCAATTAGAAAAAATTCACAAAACTATGTTATTTCAGTTAATAAATGCAAGGTAAGTTAATAAAATCCACCCAATTCAATACAAAATTTACCATAAAATAGTGGTTTATCAATTATCCATCAAGAATAGCAAATATGTGATAATCTTTTTGTAATTTGTAGCCAATTGCATGTAAAGAGTCGACTAACTATTAATTTTTGCTGAGATATTCTAGAACTGAACCAATTTTCTAATTGATTAAAGATGGACCTTTAAACTCTAAATTCTTGTTGCTGAAGATTAAGAGAAATAATCGTTGAGGGCGTTCCAGATTTCATAAAAGTGATGACAATGAAGAATTTTGTTGGAGTAGTTATTGAGGCAAGAACCGAAGTTGAAAGTGTAAGTTTATCAAGTCTCTATGTTTTGAATTATGCAATTTCTACTATTATCTTTTAAGAAGCATCTTCTTCAAATTATTGTGGAATCTTGGATATGCACAAATGAACTTCAAGGCTAAGACTATGAACTGTGAATAGAACCCGGTGCCTCTAGGTGTTGAAGTTATTATCATACAATTTATCTCCAATTATTGGAGATTTGGATTTTTTTGAAGGTGATGAATCTGTGAGTGTAATGAACATGGCAGGAAGAAAGAAGAGAGAAAAAAATAGAAAGAGGATCGAGGAGGAAAAAGAAGCACGCAATAGCTTTTGATAACATAAACGTTTTCTTAGAAGCTTGGTATGGAATTGAACTATAGAAGAATAGGAGTGATAGATTACTGAAGCAGAGAAAGAACAATGAAAGAAAACTTAGAGTAAGAATGTTGAACGTATATCAATTCTATTTCATATTGAAAAATGATTATTACCATCCTAATATTTAGAGATTCTAATGAGTCATATATATAGAATGCTAATATCCTTACATGACTTAAAAAGGCGAAACAGAAATAATAGATTCTCACTCTTCATAATAGAATTTCATTTTCAACTTACTACCCTTAATAATATTTCTCATAAAATTAAAGATATCCCACTTAAGAATTAAATCTCTAAACCTGAACATTCTCTTATTATCATAATATTATATTAATTTGAATATTTTTGACACGACAATAACTTAATTATAAGATTTAAAATGATATAAAAATTTAATTATTAAAAATTTTTAAATTATAAAAATTTAATTATAAATTTAATAAAATTATAGAACTAAAAGAGTAATTTAACTTTTCTTTTATTATTATTTTTTTTACAAATTATATATATTCTACAACTATGTGCAGAATAATTCCTCATCCTCTTCTTTTATTTGGACAATGTATGGGACTGGCACACGCAAGTTAATAGAAAAGCCGTACATGATTTGCTATTAGATAGTACACATACTTGCAAATTGCAACATGTAATATATATGAAAATCGTTTGGTCGAAGCAAGTTTCCTATTTATTCAACGATTTAAGTAAATAAAACTTATATTCTTTTATTATATGTATTTATTATATTATTTAGTTTATTTTTTTTCACATTAGATCTTAAACTTCTATCATAACTGAAGAATAATATAGACACACACTACAACACTATTGGCAGTTAACGATAATTCTGGAACAATATTGTGGTTATTAAATAATGCTGAAAGATAGGTTGCAAAAAAACGGTTAGTGGCAGTTTATGCTAATTGTTGAAATAACCGTCACGTAATATGAATTAATTTTGTGACGATTTTTGTTCACTGTTATAATTATCATTCGAAATGTCTATTAATTTTACAGCAATTTGCAACCGTCACTAAATAGTAAGTCAAGAAAAAATATCGCTCACTTTGCGGTGGCCGTTTTAGCATTTTTGTTACTTTTTCATTGTTTTGCCTCTTTCATTTTATCTCTTTTTCCAACTTTAATTTATTATAAA
The DNA here is from genome assembly GCF_003086295.3 of Arachis hypogaea. NCBI lineage: Eukaryota > Viridiplantae > Streptophyta > Magnoliopsida > Fabales > Fabaceae > Arachis > Arachis hypogaea. Next base: position 69,427,950 of record NC_092042.1, read on the forward strand.
TTAATTTAAATAAGAAACTTGTAACAAAATAAAAAAACAAAATACCATAAGAAATTTAATTATATATACGCAAGCATAATATATATGATAAAATTGTTATAAGTGCACCAATTATATTCTTATAAATTATAATCAGATGATTTTTAACAAAATAATATTAGATAAATATTTTTTTTAGACAACATAAGTCAACTACTTTTCCAAAATTATTTTATTTATCTTAAATTTTAGACTTAAATCATAAAGTTTTTTAATCTAAAATTCTAATTATAAATTTAAACACTAAAATTGATTAATATAACCAACTAAAATAATTAGTTTCCTATATTTTTTTTAATATTAACTAAAGAAAAGCTCCATTTCAATTATTTATTTCCTCCTTGATTATTACCAAATATCCTCTCTCTTTATGTTCTTTCTTTGTTTTCGTTATTTTTTTATTATTGCCTTCGTAACCCACTAATTAACACTTGATACTCTGTTGATTTATCTGTGATATATACTTTACATAATAGCTGCAGAAAAAAATATTAATAAACAACATATATAGTTAATCTTTGGCTTAGATTGAAAATATATGCTATAAATTATATTATATAAGAAGATTAGTATTTCTTCATAACAACCATAGGCGCAATTTCTAAAAGCATAACAACTAAAGTTTAAACAGTAAAAACAAATAAATGAATAATAATGAAATAAATTATAGAAATTTTAAAACCAAATAATCAAAATAACTGAATACTTATATTAAAATAAATAAACATCAGAATAGTGCAACATGCACATCAGAAAGGATTATTTTCTTTTAACTAATTGAAAAAAATTCTTACCTTATGGTGTTTAATTTAGAGGCTTTCTGAAAACTTTAAAATAATAAGTTATAACTTAACTAAAATAAATTTAATTATACCAATATTATGAACTTACTAGTTATTTTAATGTTTTGTGAGATTTTGTATATATACATATTTGAGATTTTATTAATATTATAAAAGTGTTATCATGTTATATATATATGATCCATATAAATATAAAATATATATTAAAAAATTGTGAAACAACATATATATTTTTATACAAATACAAAATAACAGATTTATTATCACTTTTTGTCTATACATAACAATTTTTTTTTTTATAAATATGAAAGAGTTAAAGTAGTTTAACTGCATAGGGATAATTTGTTTAAAACAATTGGACAAGTGGATTTGTATAGCTGAGCGTGCCATTATTCAAAGTATAAATAAATTTACCAAACTAAGATGTAACAGAAAAGCATAATTAAAATTAAAAAAAAAAACTCACAAATCTGAATCTAATTTTCTGTCTTAATATATAGGATTTTAGTATCAATAAATGCAATTCCCTATATTTCCGGATGAAAGAGAATTTAGCATCTCAAATGTTAAATTAAATCTTTCCATACATCCTCTTAATAGTTTATTAAGTATTTAATATATATATATATATATATATATATATATATATATATATATATATATATATATATATATATATATATATATATATATATATATAACAAAACGCTTGTGTTGTATTTTCACAAAAATGTAATAATAATACTATGCTAATTGCGTTGGAAAATACTACTAATCCTATAAATATATTGATTTTTCTCAAGAGAAATTAATCAAAGTATAGTTAGATCGTTGTCATTTTCTTTCTTTTGACTAATTTCTCTTTTACTTAAAATTGGTGAAGAGGTTATTCTCCAAAAAAGCTTAAAACAAAATTTAACTCAAATTAAAGATCGACAAATATATTCATAGATATCCTAGAATATATGAGAGCTAGAATTTCCGATTAGTGGCTTTCAGGTAATCATCACAATGAATGAATTACATCAGTAGAAGAAATTGACTAATTGAAACAGTAGTATTTGATTTGAAGAGATTGTGATGACTTATAAGCTAGCTAGCTAGGTTTATGTATTGGAATATTTTTGTGTCTACTCAAACTTAAAAGCCTTAGTCTCTTTCATGGAATATTATATCTCAATCAACACAAGTATCTAGTCAAACTAGACCCATGTAGAACAAGAGTTCCGTAACAAAGTAGATGCCTATGAAATTAACATGGAAGCAATAATATTATCATTAATTATTAATAATCTACATAGCTATGCTAGCTGGTTATACCGCCATGCATAATTAGAGTTTACAACTACGTGATTAATTATCAAAGAAAAATTAGCAAATATAGTTATAGTGAAATTTCTCTCTCTCTCTCTCTCTCTCTCTCTCTCTCTCTCTCTCTCTCTCTCTCTCTCTCTCTCTCTCTCTCTCTCTCTCTCTCTCTCTCTCTCTCTCTCTCTCTCTCTCTCTCTCTCTCTCTCTCTCTCTCTCTCTCTCTCTCTCTCTCTCTCTCTCTCTCTCTCTCTCTCTCCACTAATTTAATTAAACCCTCCCTAGGAAAAAAAGAAAATAAAAAACACCATATGTGCTTGAAAAGCAAGGGTTAATTATGTTGAATCATACTGATGATGCTAATTAAGCTCTACATGTCTTCTGGTGAAGAGTGAGATAAATAGACCAAACTTGCCATGGCTTCTTGCAACCAATCCTCCTCATCATTCTTTAACTGCCAATAATAAAAAAGACTAGATTATTGTTAATTTCAACTTTTAATTATGACATGCCACAAATTATTATTATTATTATTATTATTATTATTATTATTATTATTATTATTATTATTATTATTATTATTATGTAATATGACAGATTGATTAGTGAATGAATTTAAAAGAGAGCTAATTATCAGGGAGATATTGAAACATTTTATACATAGTTCATGGATAAATTAAAAATCATTTAAAATAAAATTAATTTTAAATGTTAATTATGTCATGTATGTATAGATTCTCTTTAATTCTCACATACATATCCGTATTAACAGTACATAACAGAGAAAGAAAAAAATGAATGTTACCTGGAACTGGATTGATTCACCACCATAAAACTCTTCTTTCAAATCATGATGATGATGATGATGATGATGATTCTCATTCTTCTTTGTAGCCATGTCTTCCTCACATAACAGCTCATTGTTCCTTGCAAACCTTCCCCGAACTCGAACTCGCCTATCGGCTAATGTTTTCCGGCATGCATACTATACATAGAACAATTAATAAATCAATAATGGTTATTGTTTTATAATTGAAAATTTTTAAGTCTAAAAAAAATTAATAAATATATAAAGAAAAGGGACAAGCGTGTGTATGAAAAAAGCTGAGAATAATTATTAGAAGAGACCTTGATGGTTTTGTTAAAGTTTCTTTGATTTCTTTTCTTCAAATATCGGAGAATCCTTTCCTTCCTTTCTTCCTCTGAGTACCTTCCTACCTTTATGTTAGGTTCTTCAATTGCTGGCATTTGATTTCCTTGAATTCCCTGTCGCATAATTTTCAAAAGATTTAATTAACATTTCATCATTAATTAATTAAACACCATATACAAGATCACTGAATACTTCTTAAATTTGATAAAAAGAACTTCAAATTAAAATACTCTTTCAAACATGAAGTGAGATATTATTTTAATTTAAGAAACTTAGTTCTAGCTAGAAGAAAAATAATATCTTAAACTTAAAGAAAAACATACGTATCATATGCTAATTATTGTTTTGTAATAAAAATAATTAGTTAACATCATGCCATGCACTGTCCCTTCCAACCAAGGTTTTTAATTATGATTAGATCTCCACTCTGCACATCAAGGAAAAATGAAAAAGTTGAAATTTTAAATTCAATAAATTGGCAACCGCAGTACACCAATATTGTGCTCGCAACTATAATTTAAAAGGGAAACTCATGTAAATTGTTTTGATGTAAAATTGATGGTTAAAAACTAATAATTTATAATTTAATTAAACATAACAATTTATTTAATATTTTTTAACAAAACGAAAATAACCAATCAGTTATAACTCAAAAGGCACTCATTTAAGACTTAAGAGGTCACGGATTGAGTCTCTCTAATTTTTATAAAAAAAAAAAAACATCAAACGAAAATATAGTCTCTGTATCTAATTCAAAACAAATATAAGTATGCATATTGCGTACCCAATTCTCTCTTGTAGCGTTAGAATAAGTAGGCGGTTTAATATCCTCCTTGAAACCACAACATTCTTCTCCGAAATCGCCAAGACCAGACCGGTAGCCGCTGCTGAAGTCTTGAAATCCGGCAGTGGCGCCGCCATAGAAGCCCATTTTACAGTCAGAGATGGCCGGCACAGCCATATCGGATAAAACACCACCGCCGCCAAGTTGCTCCGCGAAACTTGGCACTACCCAAGAAGAAGAATTCATGGCGTCACAATCAAGTGCTTCATTATCAATAATCAAAGAGTTGGTGGTGTTGTTGTGGTTGTTAATGAAGAAGCAATCTTGACCACTACCCCATATAGCGAAATTGTCCATAATGATTGATGAAGCGTTGTTGTTGTTATTGTTGGGTGCATGATAAGGAAAATCAACAAGATCGGTAGTGAACGTGTAGTTTGAATAGAACTGATGATGAGGGATTGAAGAAGCCATAGTAGAGAGGGGCATTAATGGAATTTTTGTTTCTCTTATTTATTATTTTTGGCTGTGGATTTTGGGCTATTGATTATTATAAACGCGAGGTTTTTGTTTTGGAGTTTTTGGCTTTCTGGCTTGGGATATTGTTATATAGTTGTTGATGTGTGTTAATGTGTGTGTGTGTGTGTGTATTTATATAGAGAGAGGGGTATTATTGTGAAAGTGTGTGTTAGTGGGTTGAGGCAAGTTGTTGAGGCAAGTTGCTAAAGCTATAATTAGTAAAAATGGGTCATTATTAGGCAAGCTTCGAATTTTGGATAGAGAAAAAAAAAATTAACAAACTAGTCAGCTAAACTATTGTGGAGCTTTGTTTAGCTTCTTATATATATATACTAAAAATAAGTCACAAAAATAATTACTATTATAAAATATATATTAAAAATAATTCAAATAAATACATATATTTATATATATAAACACATGGTGATTAACTTTTTTTTATCTATATATAGAGAAAATGTTTAAAAAAATAATTTTTGTCCTCATAAAATTTTAGTGATTTTAGTACAAGACAAAAGAAATAAGTCTATTTATAATTAAGCTTAACTTCAACTCCGGAGAAGAAAAACCTTAGTTCTTGGAATAGTAACATGATTTCATGACTTCTGCATTGCTACTACTGTTGTTTGTTTTGAAGCTTCTTTACTTGGGTTTCTTTCAACTAAGAAACTGTAAATGCGTATATATAGAAGTGGGCAACATAGATATTTTATATCGAGTTTTTATGGATAGCTCTATTAACAGAATTGTCAAAAATAATTACAAAATTATCTTCTTTTAAATTTAGTATATTTTAAAACTTTTTTACGAAATATTTAATTGTATATTTTCTTTCAACTCAATAATCGCAAGTCTTAATTTATTTGTATAAATAAAAAATTTGTGGCCTTCTAACATTTCTCATACACAAAAGCAGTAATTTATACAATATCAACATATATGTATGGAAAGGAGATCAAGTTATTTAATAACTAATCTGAGAAAGAAATTTGCATTACAATTCTGATCAATTTAGAAAGTAAAATAGTTGCATAGCATAGATTGAAAATAAAATAAAATCGACAAAAATCTTAACCAATTTTATTGATTTTATTTTTTAAATTGATCTAAATATATTCTAAACACCCATTATTTAGTTATCTAATTGCTTCATCTCGTTGTCACCATAAGTGAAAATTTTATTTATTGTGTAAACTAGATAAGTGAGAAAATTATATTTATACATATCTTATTTGTAATTGAGATTATAATATATAGCATGCAAATATAAATGATTTCACTTTTGTATAAATGAATAAATATTATATTGTTCTAAAAATAAGAATTAGGGTTTAAGCGGAGAGGGAAAAGGAAAGTGAATAGGAAAAATTATAGACGACTTCACTAATTATTGTGTTATCCTATCCAAAGAACATGAAAAAGGGGTTATTTATAGCCAATGGCTCAATTCCTAACTGACTCAACTTTAGGTTATATTTATAGAAAACATTATAATAGATATTGAAACTGAGGAAGATATTGACCCCAAAAATGAAAGGAGCACAACACGTCTCTGCAGAGATACCAGCCTGACCTCTTCATTTTTAAAGGAATATTACTTGCGTTTTAGAGATCCAAATGATGTGAATTTAGTAGCGTTGGAAAGTTTTCATCTAGAACTTTCCAATAATATATAACATTTCATAGTGAAAAATAAATCTAGAGGTGAAAAATCCCATTCTTTCAGCATCACAAGCTGGGCGAGGGCGTGCCACGCCAATTCCTTTCCTAAAAAGGGCGTGGCACGCCAGGTCTTGAGTGTGTCCCGCCAGTTCTAATAGCCAGATCGGAAGATTTAGTGCATCATTAAAGACGTGGCATGCCAAGCCTGGACGTGGCATGCCGGGGTATTCGACAGACTGACCTTTTCACCTTCAATTGGGCATAACTTGAGCTATAAAAGTCCAAATGAGCTGATTTCAGCAACGTTAAAAAGCTAACATTCAGAGCGTTCCAAAGATGTATATTACTTTATAGTGGGAATGAAATTGGAGTACACACATTAAGCATCTTTGAGCCCCAAAAATACTAAGTTGGCACTGGAAGTGGCACTGCTCAAGTGAGCGCCCAAATGAGTGCCCATACATGCAAAGAACCCCTGGGGTATCATTTAGGTTCACTTAGAGTTACTCAAAACCCACTTAAACTTCAAGTAAGCAAGTCTATAATTGTCAACCAATCAAGACCGCAAGAAGCGTCTAGAATAGTTCACTTTTCATTTCATTGTATTTTGCTTTCAATTTTTATTAAGTTTGTAATTTAGGAGAGCCTATATAAAGGCCTTAGTTTTATAGGAAATGGGGGGAATCTATCATCATCCTTAAAAGGATAGGGGGAATCTATCATCATCCTTAAAAGGATACACACTCCACTGGGAGTGGGTCTTCGGACCCCTCCCTTCCACCCTTCTCTTCTCCTCCATTTTCTTTCTTACTTTGTAAATATTTTAGTTATGAATTACTAACTCTTTCCATTGGGAAAGAGAGCTCTATTGCTATTTGATGGAATGATTGTTTTTATTCTTCTTCTATTCATCTCTATTTGATTTACTAGAAAGAATTTTGTTCTTCATTCTAGCATTCAATCATATTGGGAAAGAGATTGAATGAACTTGAGTTTTATGTGAACCTTGGAAGAGGAATCATAAAACCATGCTTGAAATCATTTCTCACATTGAGTGAATTTGGGTTTCGGGATTAGATAATTGTGACGCTAGATCTACCCACTACTTGGATTTATGAGGATGTGTGGTATAATCAGGGACCAAGCTGCATCTCTTCTCATGAGAAATCAGACCAAGAAATTGGCTATTGATTAAGATTGGGGAGATTGAGTTACCAAGAAATTGGGACTCAATCACTCATGATTGCCAAGAGGTCAATGAGTTGCATGATTGAAGATGAGATGAAATCAATTAATCCGGAGAATGCAATATCTCTTGATCCCCAATGTTTATTTTATCTTTCTTTTTTATATTTACCTTATGGTCATTTATTTTCCAGCACTTTTACTTTCTTGTACTTTACATTTATGCCATTTACTTTCTTGCACTTTATTGCTTTCCTTTACTTTCATGTCATTTATAATTCTTGTTGCTTATCACTTTAATATGCTTGTCTAACTAGAATAATCAATCAACTATTGCTTGCTTAATCCGTTAATCCTTGTGAGATCGACCTCACTCTTAGTGAGTTTTATTACTTAATACAACCCGGTGCACTTGCCAGTAGTTGTTACGGAAGATTAATTTTTTTTCCGTATCAACATGTACAAAACCAATGACCTTTTAATCCACATCGATGACACAAATTTTTCATATTTTTAAATTATTGCTTGAAGTACGCTTCTCATATTTATTCTATTTTTTGTTATGAGTAGAAACTCTACTGTTCCATTTGCCACGACCTTGACCACGGTTTCGACTACTATTCTGACCATGATTTTTTTTATGTTCATATGATGTTGAATTCACTTTAGAGAAAAAAATTGAGCTAGTAGGTGGACTTCATGATTTTTCATTAATAATTTATCATTTTGTTCTGCCAATAGAAGAAAACCTATTAGATCAGAATACCTTTTGAAATCCTTTTCACGATATTGTTGTTGTAACATTACATTGAAAATATGGAATGTAAAAAATGTTTTTTCATTAAGTCCTCATCTGTGACTTTTTGGCCAAACAATTTTAATTAAGCTTATTTTGAAAAGTGTAGAATTGTGTTCACAAATTGTTTCAAAATATTGTAGCATTAAATATATCCACTCATAATGAGTTTTAGGCAATAGTATATGGGTAGTGTTAGGGAGCCAATGGCCTAAGTGTACAATGTGTACAATGGGCTAAACCTACACTATCTAGAATAACCATCCGAATACCAGGGATAATAAACATCTCATGTCATAAAATCACTCATCCTAAAAACTTAAGTTAATTTTGGAGTTCACCAAGGATCGAACCCTTTACCTTTCGGATCTAGAACTCTAATACCATGTCATGAATCCACTCATCCCAAAAACGTAACCTGACAAGACAATATAACACTAATGGTCATATCTCTAATACTTCCTAAACCTCCATTGTACACATTGTACGCTTAGACCATTGGCTCCCTATACTTTTCCATAGTATATTCTTTTAGTGTTCATATCTTTTTTTAAAATTTGTCCATAATTCTTGTGGATATTTAATAGTCAAGTATTCTACTTTCAACCATTTATGAAAGTAATGACGAAGAAAAATTAATGCCTTAAGTGTTCATATCTACTTCGCTTGATGATTCTAGTTTTTTTTTTTTTTTATGGTATTCCCAAACTTTTTGAATACCAAATAACTTTCAGCATCAAGTGTTCAATCTAAATAATTTTTGCCATTTAAATCAAGAGCGACAATTCAAGCTTTTATAAATTTGACATAATAACTCTATTAACAAAAATAAATAAAAACAAATAAATAGTTAAGAATAATAATATTAATAATGTTATCAAAAGAAAGAAAAATAAGTAAAAGAAAAAGAAAAATAAATCTATTTACTTCAGAATATAAATAATTTAAATAAATTATCAAAATTATACATTCATTGCTAAGAACGTAAATAAAATTGTCATTCACGTGAAGGAATAATACTTGTAATATATTTTTTTTTTAAAAAAAATATTTGTCGTTCACTTTGAGGAATGATTATTTAGATGATTAATTATCATTGACTTTGAAAAGTATTTATGTTCATAATTAATTATTATTCACTCTAGAGGATAGTTATCTACATGATTAATTATCATTCACTCCCGAGATTGATATTAGTATTAAATAAAATATTTTATATAAAAAAATAAAAAATCTAAAATAATTAAAAGGAAAAGTATTAGTGAATGAAAAGAAAAAAGCAGTGAAAAAACTGATTATAAAAACAATCGGGAATGACAATAAATATAAATTATAAAGCAATAGAAAATGTGTGATTATTTAATTAACCATTAAGAACATGAAATAAATAACGTAAACGGAAAATATGTATTACTGCTAAATATATTAGGTTTAAAGATAAGTTTACTAAAAAAAAAATACTGAGTACCATTAAAATTACCGTCGAAAAAATAATAAAATTTGATGATACAGTGGTTATTGCCGCATTTTTGATCGGAATTTATCCGACGCAATAAACATTGCTGGAAATATGATACCAGCAGATTTTTGCGTCTGTCGGTAATTTCTGTCGGATTTAGCAACAGAATATGGGTAGTAAGAAAATTGAATCTGTTGAATATTATCATCAAATATTTTCTAATGGTAATATTAGCGTCATATCATATGTCTCCGCGCTATCTTACTCGTGGATTAATCCAACGGTAATACCGATGGAAATTGCTTTTATCTTTTTTTTAAAAAAAAAATTGACTGGACTGTTACCGTTTGTATATTTCGACGGTAGTTTTTTTTATTTTTTAATAATCTTTTTCCGTCCATCTATAATGTACCCTGCCTAGTAATTAATAATTAAAACAGTGCTTTAAACCTGATGTGACATATCAAACATATAAATTAAAAATAAAGAATGATGGAAATTGAAATATCTGAATAATGGAAATTGTATTACATTCTTCTCAAAGTTTGGTAAAAAAATACATTAAACCTATTTAGATTCTTCATATTATTCCTCTGGTTCACCATTCTCCTCTTCCAAGGTAGTTTTTTGATCATCAAACTTGTCTCCCTCTTCTTCGTCGGCATCGATCCCGTCTTCTTCTTGAAGATTGTAGTCCTTTGGTTGTAGTGCATCATCATCATCCATAACAGCCGACCTAAGGGTGATCGGCTTATCGGTATCAACCACCGTTTTCAAAGGAGTTAGATCATCAATTTGGTAAGGTTCCTGACCCTCTGTCCTATCATCATATTTGATGCGGTCTCTTGGCTTAGTTTTAACCATAATTACCCAACTAGACTTGCATGAACCCGAATAAGGCAAATAGTATACCTTTCATGCATTTTGAGGTAGAATGAAAGGTTCGTAGTACCTATATTTCCTGGTTACATTAACTTCAGTAATATTGTAGTCCTTGTGCTTTCGTGTTCCTCGTCGCAAACATGGATCATACCATTCACATTTAAACATTCACACCTTGTACGTTGTGCGACAGAAATCTCTAATTCAATTATGTTGTGCAACACACTAAACCAATCAGAATGACACCGCCTAAATCCCCACGAACCCAAAATCCGGTGTTATCTATTTTCTTTCTAATCAAATACTATAAAGAATGGAACCGATACCCATTAACATTGTATCTCGGGTAGTTAGTGCCTTTATTCATTGGACCTTAACTAAGTGCAACTAATTCTGAATCTGTTGTGTCAGTTAGATGCACACTGACGTATTTTCTTAACCAACATGGACAATTGTTCATTGAGGTATCATGATTTGCCTCTTAGAATAACCTATATGATAGATTAGGAACAAGAAGTCTTGATTAGATTAAAAAGTTAGTATCTTACTGATTGCAATATATACAAAGACTTAAAAAACTCACCCGAGGTAGGTGAAATCTAGTCACAATTAAACAACACATGCAGATGTGCGGCATCGATTTTCTTCTACTCTAATGAGTAGTCACTGCTGGCACCCATTGCAGCTCATTCGGGAGCAAATATTGGATATGTTCTACTTGACGAGGATTCTCCCCTCTCATTGTACCTTGCAACCTTTGTCATACATGACTCAACATGAGGCTGAAAATAGAATGAGCAAAATGCGGTTGTTTCCTTGGCTAGGAATACTTCGCAGATGCTGTCCTCAATCCGAGCTCTGTTCTTCACAACGCGCTTGAATGAACTAATCATTCTCTCAAATGGGTACATCTACCGAAATTAGACTGACCCATATAGTATTGTTTCGTATGGTAGGTGGATTGTTAACTGTTCCATAACGTCAAAAAATGATGGAAAAATTATCCTCTTGGCTTATAAAGTATGATGAAAATGTTCTTGTCCATGACAGTGAGATTATTAATGCTAAGTTTTATAGCACATAACTCCTTAAAGAACTCACTTATTTCTCTGAGGGGTTTCTAGATGTTGGTTGGAAGTTCTCTTAATGAGACAGAAAGCAAATACTCCATGAAGAAATAACAACCATGACTCTTCAGTCCAGCAAGCCTCCCCTGTGACCTGTTTGCATACCTGCTCAAGTTAGAGGCATAACCATCAGGAAACCTTAATTCTCTAATTCACTTACAAATATTTTCGAACCAAGTTGTCTTTCCAACAAGACAATTCCCGAAATATACTCTGTTTAGTCCAATTATGCTCCCTGCCATATTCCAGAGGTCTCACACATGTCCCGTTATCGATGATCTTTGGAATTCTACTAACACGATGCGAAACTTGCCTACCACCCAACCTCATGGGTGCCTCTTGTTGTTCAGTTGTATTCTTTTTGAATGATTTTCTGTTGTGCCGAAAAGGTTTATCCATGTTGAGGAATCTTTGATGGCAATTAAAGCACGAACTCTTACCACCATTCGTCAACCAAAATGCCTTTGTATCCTCCATACAAATAGGATATGCCATTCTGTCTTGAGTGGACCAACCTGACAGCATCTCTATGCAGAAAAGTTGTTAATGGTCCACAATAATGCAGCACGCAGTTGATAGTTTTCCTTTGTCGAAATATCATACGTTTCTACACCATGAATCCACAACTCTTTTAACTCATCCACCAAGGGCTGCAAGAAGACATCTATTTTGGCCTTTGGATTGCTAGGATCAGGTATGATGCAAGTTAGGAACATGTATAGCTTCTTCATGTACATTTTGAGACTCAGTTTATAAGGTGTCACGACTACAGACCAACTAGAGTACGCATTACCAAAACTAGAATTCGGTGCGAACCCGTCAGAGCACAAGCTACTCTAACTTTTTTTTAGCTTGCTAGCAAATGTAGGATGGACCTGATCAAAATGCTTTTAGGTTTCTCCGTGTAATGGATGCATCATAATTCCATCATCTTTCATGTTTTTACTATGCCAGATGAGGAGCCGAATTCATTGATGCACACAATTGTTTTAGCCTAGGGATTAAGGGCAAGTAGTGCATTCGTTTTATTGGAACTTTCTTTAACTGACGTTTACCAATCTGGTCGCTTTCAACTTAGAACTTTGATGATCTACAAAATCTACATTCAGTTAGGTTTGCATCCCTCTTGTAATAAAGCATATAACCATTTGATGACTTGCATCATTTAACCTTTTTTCTTATCTAAAAAAACCATAAAAGAGCATAATCTCATTTGATCATTACAATTCATGCACTAATTGATGAATATTATGGTATATTACTTTGAAATGGATTGTGCTGAATTTCAGGTGAAAAGAGCAACAAAAGGGAAGAAAACAAAAAAATAAAATTGGACGTGTGAAACTGACGTGCCACTGGGAACAAACGCCATGAAAATGTGTGGGCGTGGCACGCCAGTATTGATTTCCAAAAAGGACCCTCAAAGCCTTTACATGGGCGTGGGACGCCAGGAGCTAGGTGTGGCACGCCAATAACGATTTCCAGAGAAGCATGATTGAATCTTTTACATGGGCGTGGCACGCCAGGAGCTGGGCATCGCACACCAGTATAGTTTTCCATAGAGCAATGCCGAAGGCCACAAAAGGGGCATTGCATGCCAAGCTAGGCGTGGCACGCCAAGTCCATCACCGATTATAGGCGTGCCACTTGAACCACTGGGCGTGGCACGCCAGTTCATCAATCCAGAAGGGACAACCACTTGGGCGTGCCACTTGGATTCGAAGGCGTGGCACGCCAGCTCCAAACCATCACTTGGGGCGTGCCACTTGAAGATCCAGGCGTGGCATGCCAAGCTTAAAAGAGCCACCTTAAAGTGTACGTGCCACTTGAGCATCAAGGCGTGGCACGCCAGTATAAGTTTCCAGTGAAGAGGTAGAAGGTCTAAGCACTTAGGCGTACCACTTGGTGTCGAAGGCGTGGCACGCCAAGCTCTCATCCTCACTTGGGCATGCCACTTGGCGTCGAAGGCGTGGCATGCCAACTCTCATTTTTCATCTGGGCGTGCCACTTGAATGCTGGCGTGGCACGCCAGCCATTGGAGCATGGAAGAATGCTGGGCGTGGCACGCCAAACACTGGGCGTGGCACGCCAGACACTAGGCGTGGCACGCCAGTTCTATTTTCCAGAGAAGAGAGTGAAGCGCATACAAGGGGCATGGCACGCCAGACCCTGGGCGTGCCACGCCAGTTCAACTCTCCAGAGAGGAGAAGAAGAAGGAAAAGGCCTGGGCATGCCACTTGGGCTCAAAGGCGTGGCACGCTAGGCCAACCAAAGCTTGAGAAGACCCTGGGCATGCCACTTGGGCTCAAAGACGTGGCACACCAGGGACACCAACACATGGGGCGTGGCGCGCCAAGCCAAATTGGAGGCTGGGCGTGGCACGCCACTTAAACGCCTGTCACACGCCAAGCTGGAAGGTCACGTTTATTGAGTTTTCTTTTCCCTCCAATTGTAATTTTCTTTTCTCTTTTGTATTTTCTTTATTCTAGTGATAGGAGTAGTATAAATAACCCCTTAAAGTATTGAGAAAAGGGGGTTGTTGAGTAGGAGTTTTGTTGAAGCATAGCTAGATTTACTTTTCACATCATCTCTTCTACCTCTTGTACTTTTCTCTTAAGCTATGAGTAGCTAACTTCCCTCTCATTGAGAGAGGGAGCTCTGTTGTACTTGATGGATTAATGATAGTGAATTTCTACTTCTCTTCATCTTCTCTTTGATTTGCTAGAAGGAATTTCCTTTAAATGTTAGTGTTCAATCATCTTGGGAAAGAGGTTGAATGCAAAATTGGTTTCATGGGAACCTTGGAAAAGAAAACATGAAACCATGCTTGAAATCCCTTCTCACACTTGAGTAGAATCTGGGTTTTGGTGATTGGATATGGTGACATATAATCCACCCATTACTTGGACCTATGATGATGTGTGGTATAATTAGGGACCAATCATATCTCTCTTCATAAGCAATTAGACCAAGGAATTAGCTGATTATCAAGATTTGAGAGATTGAGTCACCAATGGATTGGGGCTCAATCAATCATGATTGCCAAGAGGTCAATAAGTTGCATGATTGAAGATGAGATGTGTTGGATTTAATCAAAAGAGAACAACATCTCCTGATCTCAATGAATTTCCCCTATTCTTATCTTCCACATTCTTTATAGATTTCTTTACATTCTGTTAATCCCCAGTCCCATTTACAATTAAGTCATTTATGTTTCTGCACTTTACATTCTTGCCATTTTCTTTTCTGCACTTTACTGCTTCTCTTTACTTTTGAGTTATTTACATTCCTGCTTATTTTCAATTCTGCAATCACACTCTATATTACTCAGCTTGACTAATTTACCCATTAATTAAAATTGGTCGAATCTACCAATCTCTGTGGATACGATCCCACTCCACTGTGGGTTATTACTTGATGACAATTTTGGTGCTCTTGCCAAAGAACAGATTCATTATATGTGTGTAGTGAATTTCGGTCATCACCATTCAAATAACAATAAATTTTCACTGAATTTAGATCCAATTTCGAAACTAGCTTCTTTGCTTTGTAGTGGTTTTGGGGAATACAGTGGTCCCGAAAGATACCAATTCATTGCAAAGGGTGGCCCACTTATCCAAAAGACTCTTGTGTATGATTTGACTTTGACTTAATACTCATCATTCTAACACATGCATAAAAATTCAAATGAATGCATCCCTTGAACAACAGTCTCGCAGCAGATTTTAACAGATGATATTATATCTTTGCCTTCGCGTTAGGCTCTTATTTAGCCTCTTTCTAGCTGTTTTAATAAAAGAGTTAAGTAGATTTATCTACATTGCAAGGAGCTAAGTTTGGTGTTTCACTAAGAACACATTGCATCCTTCAGCATAATTAGTCACTAGTTCCAAACAATCAGAGAAACTAGCTAACAATTGTTTAATTTTTAGTTTATTTCTTAATAAAAGCACTTGATATTTCTTGCATGTATTCACTCTGCTGCATATAGAAGTAGGCAAGGAACTAAGTTTGGTGTTCCCTAATGAATCCATATTTGACGATATATTTTGGTTTGATTTGAGTGGATTTCATCACATAAACCCATATTTATTCATGTAAATAGCATGCTTTTGTGTTTTCTCTCTAAATTGTGCTTAATTGTGAAAACATGCTATTTTGAGCTTAAATTAGTGATTTTAATCCCACTTTTATGCCATTCGATGCTATGACATGTTTGTTGGGTGATTTTAGATCCTAGAGGCATGTTTGGCAAGGAAAAAGTGGAAGGAAGCATGTACAAAGGCAGAGAACATGAAGAAAACAAAGGAGAAGCACACATGGGAGTGTGTGTGCGCACAATCTACTGTGCGTACGCACAAGAACCACAAAGCCATGTGTGCGTATGCACGACTTCCTGTGCGTACGCACAAGAAGTGTGCGTACGCACAGGTCCCAGCGCGTGACTCATTTAATGCAAATTGCTGGGGGCAATTTCTGGGCCTCCAGAGCCCAGTTTTTAGACTTTCTGAAGCTGATTCTTCCTATATCTAAGAAGGCCTCACTCCATGTGAAAAGAGGGGGGGGGGAATTAGGGTTAGTTTAGCATTATGTAGGTTGTTTTCTAGAGAGAGAAGCTCCCCCTTCTCTCTAGAGAAATTAGGGTTCTTAGTTTATTTTCTTTGCAATTTTCTTTTTTTAATTCTTGTTTTAATCTAGTTTCTTCTACCTTTCCTTGTTTTCTTGTCTTAATTTCATTATTTTATCTTGTCATTTTCTCTATTCTTGCCATTTTTATGTATTTGCACTCTTGTTACTTTAATTTACATTTAATGCAATTTTATGTTTCATGCCTCCTTATTGTTTAATTGAGTTGTTATCTTACTTTTCTTCTCTTGGTAGATGTAGCATTTATTATTTCTTGTTATTTTATCATGCTTTACTTTCATGCTTCCCAAGTGTTTGATAAAATGCTTGGGTTGGTTTTAACCTAGTATTTCTCACTCCTGGTTGGAAAATGTGTGGTTTGGGTACTTGAGTGGTGGATGTCTATTCTACATTGTGTGAGGGTTGTTAATTAATTTGGTTTCCCTTAACTCTAAGTGACCCATAAATAGTGTTGACTTAGGACTTAGGGATTAAGATTAATTATGCCTAATTGACTTATCCTCGATGTAGGGTTGACTAATTGGGATTAATCCACACACAATTACTATGTTTGTGGTCCACAACTAGGATAGCAAGCCCTAATTACCCAATTCTCACCAAGAGCTCTTTTTACCATTTAATTTCTATTTTCATTGCTTTTATTTGATTTCATTCAATTATTTGCATGCTTGTTTCATTTATTGCCATTTGCATTCCTTGTCTCATGCCATCAAATCCCCATGTTCCCTCCATAGCCAATAATTTAGCACTTTAATTGCAACTCCTAGGGAAAACAACCCGTGACTTAAAACTCCCGGTTATTGTGTTTTGATCGTGACATATTTTAGATTAACATTTGATTAATTTGTTGTTAGTTTGGACTATGCTACTAACGAAGTGATTCTTATTTTGATTGATTCCAAACTATACAAGGATTCTTCATTGTCAAATTTGGCGCCATTGACGGGGAGTTGCAATTTGTGCTTATTTTTGGAAATTGTAGATATGTTAATATGTAAATAGCTTATTTTGGTTGAGTGTACATATGTTGCTTACTTGTTTTTGCTATTGTAAATAGCTTATTTTGGTTGATTACTTGTTTTTGCTAGTTTTAGGAGTTCATTTTATTTGATCTTATTACCTTTGGTTTTTATCTTCTTTTTATCCTATGAATTCTCATCCATTGCATTGTGAGTTTTGTGCTAATGTGCTGTAGGAATTAGGAATTTCAAATGCTTGTTACCAAGATGGAATTAAAGGAATTCACAACAAGATTTGGGTGCACAAGCTTTGGAATCTCAAAAGCCTTGGAGGATACAAGCATGGGTGTGATTTCAAGGAAGTTTGATGAGAGCTCTCCATCAGTCCAACTTAAGGACAATAAACCAAAGTGTTAGGTGGGAGACACCCCACCATGGTAACACTGTTCCATCCCTTTTTCTTGTATATAATTTTGGTTTATTACATTTTTTTCTATCTTGGTTAGCTTAGGATTAGTTTAATTTTGACTTTAGTAGGTTAATTTGCATATGGATGATGATTTTGTGAAGTTTTGAATGTTTGGGGTTGAGTTTCATTTAGTTGAGGTTTAATGCCTTAGATTTTGAAGAAAATTTTTTGAAAAATAGGGCATCTATGCGTACGCATGAACCTGTGCGTGCGCACTGACGAATGGGTTTTCTATCGGTAAAGAAATTCACAAATATAATTGCGTTGTAAGTATAGCCTCTAAACCAACAGAAAATTCTTCCGTACAAAAGTTTTGTTTGTCACTTAAGCAAACCCAATAAAAATAAAAAACCGAAGTATTCAAACTTCGGGTCATCTTCTCAAGGAATTGCAGGGAGGTGTGTTTTATTATTGGTTATGGGTTTTTCCAAGAATTTTTAAAGTGAGGAATGATAAAATAATTAACTATAAATTAAAGGATGAAAATTAACAAGAGACTTTATGTAATTAAAATAGAAAGCCTTGACCCAGAGAAGATTAATCTGAAGTTCTATCCTTGTTGGATTTCCCAAGATTAATTAGTAATGTGTTGTTATTCCACTTACTTATCCTTCATTGAATAAAGGAAAGTCAAATTGAGAGCCAACTTTTATTCATAAGAAAATAATCCTTTCCCTTGGGAAGGGTTAGTGTTAGCAACTAGAAAGCTGGCCAACAACTTCCAATTACCAATTAACTCTTGAGTATTCCAACTCAAGGGTCTCAAATATTAATCAACTCCGAAGTCAAGTTGGGATCTACTTGGTTAACATAAATGCCATTTTCATAAATCATAAAAGAAGTAAAGAGAGAACATGGTAATTGAAATTAATGGAAGCAATTAAACAAATAATAAAATTAAATGGAAAAATACTCTTTGCATTAATAAATTAAAGAAACATTGAACCTGTGATGAATAAGTAGAAATCCTAATCCTAAAACTAAGAGAAATCCTAATTCCTAAAACCTAAAAACTACATCTAAATTATGAAAAGTGAATTATCAGTCGTCTCTCTTCATTCCTCCACTTTGCAGCCTTTAATCTGTGTTTTCTGGGCTTGAAACTGGGCCGAAAATAGCCCAGAAATCGCTGGGGGCGAAATCTGCCACGCTGATTTTTGTCACTGCGATGCGTCCGCATGGAGCATGCGTTTGCGTCATGTAGCTGTACAGCTACTATGGCAAATTATATATCAAATCGAAGCGCCGGACGTTAGCTTTCAAATGCAACTAGAACCGCGTCATTTGGACCTCTATAGCTCAAGTTATGGTCGTTTTAGTGCGAGAGGGTCAGGCTGACAGCTTTGCAGTTCCTTTAACTTCTTGTATTCCTTCCACTTTTGCATGCTTTCTTTCCATCCTATAAGCCATTCATGCTCTGTAATCTCTGAAAACACTTAACACACATATCACGGCATCAAATGCTAATAAGAGATGATTAAATTTAATATTTTAAATCATAGGAAACATGTTTTCACATATATCATAAAATGAAGAAGGAATAGTAAAACCATGCAATTTACATGAATAAGTGGGTGAAGATTTGATAAAAACCACTCAATTGAGCATTAGATAAACCATAAAATAGGGTTTATCAACCTCTCCATACTTAAACATTAGCATGTCCTCATGCTTAGCTTAAGGAGATAAAATAAATGAGTAGGGAAAAGCAAGACTCATGCAATGCAAACTATGAATGTGAATGCAACTACATGCTAAGATGTTACTTGGTTAACCGCAAACAAGTTCTTCAAGACAAATACAAACCAAATTCCAATAATTTAAATCGTACAATAAAAAGCAAGTAAACTTGTAAGAAGATAGCTCATGAAAGAAGGGAACATAGAATTAAGCACTGAACCCTTACTGGTAGTGTATATCACTCTAACTCTCAAGTGTCTAGGGTCAATCACTCTACTCTTCCCTAGTCATGCTTTCTCAACCTTGTTCTTCATCTAACCAATCAACAAATATTTAGCATACCAATGCAAACATCATGAGATCTTTTTAGGGTTGTAATGGGGCTGAGGTAAAGGTAAGGATATATATATATATACATAAGGCTAAGTGAGCTAACAAAGTGAATCCTTGATTAGTCTAAGATCTCACCTAACATATACATACTTTATATAATTTAAAATGCTTTACCTAGCTACCCAAATTTTTCCCACTTTTGTATTACATGCTCATGTATCAAACTTATTTTTAAATTTTGTCCCATGTGCATTGATTCTTTTTATTTTGTATTTGGGGTAATATTTTTTTTGTTTTTATATCCCCTTATTTAATTACTTAAAAAAATTTATTTTTTATTTTTTTTATTTTTTTATTTTTTTTTATCAATGCACATGGTAATTTAATTATTTTGATTTCACATGAGCATGCTTCCCAAATTTTCAAACAACTTATTCAATTTAATTCCCTACTTTTTTTTATCATCCCATGTTCCCATAAAGTTCTCCACACTTAAATTATATACAATATCTATCTTAAGCTAACCAAGGATTCAATTTGGATTTTTATTTTATTTTTCTAATTAAGGCTAGTAATGTGGTTATGAAATAGAAGTGGGTTAAAAGGCTCAAGGGGGCTAACACGGATGGCATAAAAGGTAGGTTTATTTGAGATAAGCGAGCAAAAATACAATTAATGGCCTCAATCATATGCAAGCATGTAAATATACTAAATAATGGACATATAGAATGGAACAAAATATAGATTGCAGTTATATAGAAGAAAACACACAAGAATAAAAATTTATGGTTAAATAATGTAACCATATAAATAAGCTCAAAATCTCACGGGTTGTGTGTTCTTTGGCTCAAAGACTATGTTCCAAATACAACTTCAAACAAGTTTAACACAAAAAATTTTGATTTTAAATTAGTGAAAATTTTAAAAAATAGGGTCTTTTGAAGAAACTTATTATTTTTCAACCAAGTAGTACTTAAATGCAAACAATCAACTACACATGCAATCTATTATGCAATGCAACAATGAACAAACAAAGAAAATAGAATATTGGTGTTGAGAAGAGAGTAACTAACCCGTGGAGATCGGTATCGACCTCCCCACACTTAAAGATTGCACCGTCCTTGGTGCATGCTAAGATGTACAAGTGGACGGGCTGCTCCAATTGATGCCTTTCTCTATAGATTGTGCAGATTGACTTGCCTGTCTCCCCATTAAGAAGATTTTTCTCTCTCTTCGTGGTGGCCATCCTGAAAGAAGAGAAAAAGGAAGGAAAGTAACCCAAAAATAAAGATAAGAACATAAATAAAATATGGGTGTTAATGCCAAATAAAAAAGGTCTCATGTACATGGTAGCTATAACATGCAACTGAGAAAATAGTGGAAGTAAATGGCATATCAATAGTGCAAAAGTTGCAACAATAGAGAAGATAGTGTGGGTAATGCAAGATAGTGTAAGTGCATATCAATGCAAAAGGAATATCAGTATTATAAAAATTAGCATTAATAATACCCAATTAGAATAAAACAAGTCATGAAGCACCAGAATAATTCAAGAAAAGATGCAATAGTTGAAGAAGAGAATTTTAACACCAATGGAAAAGAAAAAGAAAGTAAGAAAGGAGGAAGAAAGAAATAAGAAGGAAAGAAAAGATTTAGATATGGGGAAGAAAAGATAAGATATTTGGATGATCTGGATAAGCTGTGTGCCGCTTGTGACGCGGACGCGTGAGTGACGCGTTCGCGCAGATAGCGCTTCTATGAAATGACGCAGACGCATCATCCATGCGGTCGCATGGATCGATTTGTGCCATTAGCGTAAGGGCAGCCTCACAGTCGCGCAACTCTCTGTTTGAAACTCATATTGCCAAATTTTAGGGTGACGCGGTCGCGTGGTTGACGCGATCGCGTGAATGGCCAAATTTGAAAAACGACGTGGACGCATGGGGCACGCGTTCGCGTGGTAGGACTTGTGCGTCTAGCACCATTCCAGCCCCACTCCTTCACAACTTGCTGCCATACATCCTTTTTTCGTGGATTTTTAGGGCACGCGTTCGCGTGGGTGACGCGGACGTGTGGGAGCCATTTTTCCCACATGATGCGGACGCGTCAGCAACGCGGTCGTGTGGGTCAAATTGTGCCAAAGGCACGCCTCCAGCCACGCTTTCACGTGGCTCTCTGTTCAATTTTGTTTTCTTTCCAACGCACATATGATGCGGACGCGTCGGCGATGAAGTCACGTCACGTGCGATTTTTTTGATGCAGTATGCAGAATGCAATGCTAATATGAATGTTATGCAAAATTCCAGGTTCAATCAAAACTCAAAAACAAACAAAACATACTAGAATTAAAACTGAAGAGGGACGATCATACCATGGTGGGTTGTCTCCCACCTAGCACTTTTAGTTAAAGTCCTTAAGTTGGACATTAGGTGAGCTCCCTGTTATGGATGCTTGTTCTTGAATTCATCCTGAAATTGCCACCAATGCTTGGACTTCCAGTAAGCTTTAACATCTCTAAATAAATTCCTCAAGCTTTGATGGAGTCCGTCACAAGCTTTGAGCTCCCAAAATTGATCCTCATATATTCCCGGATCCTAAATCTTATTTCCGCACCCATCTTCAAGTTGATTATCATGATTTCATCCGAGTGGTTCAACTTTAGAATTCTCACGTAAGCACCCAAACACCTTCCTAGACCCATTCAATCGAGTTCTACACCCACCTTTGCATTTAAACTTTGAGCTTTCAACCATAACGAACCTAGGATTGTGTTGCCCACCACTAACCATTGTCCTCTTGCTCTTAATGCCATAAAGAGCTCTAAGTTGACCATCCGTCTCCAGTAGCCCATATTCAAGTGGGAAGATAAAGGTCAATGATAAGATTTTTACCCACTTGAATGTTGTGTTGGACGGTAATGTTCTTGGGAGAGGTGTCTCTAATGAACTTTCAAGGTCCACTCCCTTGTGCTATTCTTTGACAACTTCCACATCTTTGCAAGCTTTCTTTCAATTCAATCTCTTCTTCATTGCTTACCAAGGGTATGGGAGGTTGTGCCTCTTCTTTTTGAATCTCCATCTCTTGATCAACCTCTTCCAAGTCTTCAACTATGATATGCCTTGGAGGTTGTACACCTTACTCAACATCAATTTCAAACGTCTTGGAAGGAGGCTCTATGACTTGACCTTCCCATGGAGGTTCAGCATCTCCTAAATCTGCTGATGAGCGAATAATTTATACACTTTTTGGCATTGTTTTTAGGTAGTTTTTAATAGGATCTAGCTACTTTTAGGGATGTTTTTATTATTTTTTATGAAAAATTCACATTTCTGGACTTTACTATGAGTTTGTGTGTTTTTCTGTGATTTCAGGTATTTTCTGGCTGAAATTGAGGGACCTGAGAAAAAATCTGATTCAGGCTGAAAGAGGACTGCTGATGCTGTTGGATTCTGACCTCCGTGCAATCGAGATAGATTTTCTGGAGCTACAAAACTCCAAATGGCGCGCTCTCAACTGCTTTGGAAAGTAGACATCCAGCGCTTTCCAGAAATATATAATAGTCTATACTTTATTCGAGTTTAGATGGCGTAAATTGGCGTCCAACGCCAGTTCCATGCTGCATTCTGGAGTAAAACGCCAGAAACACGTCACAAACCAGAGTTAAACGCCAAAAACACGTTACAACTTGGTGTTTAACTCCAAGAGAAGCCTTTGCACGTGTAAAGCTCAAGCTCAGCCCAAGCACATACCAAGTGGGCCCCGAAAGTGGATTTCTACATCAATTACTTATCTTTGTAACCCTAGTAGCTAGTTTAGTATAAATAGAACTTTTTACTATTGTACTAGGCGTCTTTTAGACCATTGAGTCTTTGACCAGATCTTTGATCAGTTTTATGCTATCTTAGACTTTTGTGGAGGCTGGCCATTCGGCCATGTCTACCCTATTTTCACTTATGTATTTTCAACGGTGGAGTTTCTACACACCATAGATTAAGGTGTGGAGCTCTGCTGTACCTCGAGTATTAATGCAAAGTACTAATGTTCTTCTATTCAATTCATGCTTATTCTTATTATAAGATATCCATTCGCACTTCAACTTGATGAATGTGATGATCCGTGACACTTATCACTATTCTCACTTATGAACGCATGCCTGACAACCACCTCCGTTCTACCTTAGATTGAATGAGTATCTCTTGGATTCATTAATTAGAGTCTTCGTGGTATAAGCTAGAATTATTGGTGGCCATTCCTAAGATCCGGAAAGTCTAAACCTTGTATGTGGTATTTCGAGTAGGATCAGAGATGGGATGACTGTGACGAGCTTCAAACTCGCAAGTGTTGGGCGTAGTGATAGACGCAAAAGAATCACTGGATTCTATTCCAACATGATCGAGAACCGACAGATGATTAGCCATGCTATACAGAGCATTTGGATCATTTTCACTGAGAGGACGGACGGTAGCTATTGACAACAGTGATCCCCAAACATACAGCTTGCCATGGAAAGGAGTAAGAATGATTGGATGAAAGCAGTAAGAAAGCAGAGATTCAGAAGGAACACAGTATCTTCATGCGCTTATCTGAAATTCGCACCAATGAATTACATAAGTATCTCTATCTTTATTTCATGCTTTATTTATCTTTATATTCGAAAACCATTATAACCATTTGAACCTGCCTGACTGAGATTTACAAGATGACCATAGCTTGCTTCATACCGACAATCTCCATGGGATCGACCCTTACTTAGGTAAGGTATTACTTGGACGACCCAATGCACTTGCTGGTTAGTTGTGCGAAGTTGTGACGAAGTGTGATTCACGTTTGAGAGCACCAAGTCTTTGGCGCCATTGTTGATGATCATAATTTTGTGCACCAAGTTTATGGTGCCATTGTCGGGGATTGTTTGAGTTTGGACAACTGACAGTTCATCTTGTTGCTCAGATTAAGTAATTTTCTTTTCAAAATGTTTTCAAAAATCTTTCAAAATTTTTTCTCTTTTTCGTTTTTTTTCTAAAAATAATTTTTGAAAAAAAAATCCAAAAAAATTAATAAAATCATAAAAAAACAAAAATATTTTGTGTTTCTTGTTTGAGTCTAGAGTCAAATTTTAAGTTTGGTGTCAATTGCATGTTTTAAAAATTTGTGCATTTTTTGAAAATTTCATGCATGGTGTTCTTCATGATCTTCAAGTTGTTTTTGGTAAGTCTTCTTGTTTGATCTTCATATTTTCTTGTTTTGTGTCTTTTGTTATTTTTCATATGCATTTTTGCATTCATAGTGTCTAAGCATTAAAAATTTCTAAGTTTGGTGTCTTACATGTTTTCCTCTCTTGAAAATTTTTCAAAAATAAGTCTTGATGTTCATCTTGATCTTCAAAGTGTTCTTGGTGTTCATCTTGACATTCATAGTGTTCTTGCATGCATCATTAGTTTTGATCCAAAATCTTCATGTTTTGGGTCATATTTGTGTTTTTCTCTCTCCTCATTAAAAATTCAAAAATAAAAAATATCTTTTTCTTATTTTACTCATAATTTTCGAAATTTTTGGGTTGACTTAGTCAAAAATTTTTAAAATAAGTTGTTTCATGTAAGTCAAGTGAAGATTTCAATTTTAAAAATCTTATCTTTTCAAAATCTTTTTCAATATCAAATCTTTTCTTTTTCCTTTTTGTTATTTTCGAAATTTTTTTAAAAATTGTTTTTCAAAATCTTTTTTTAATTTTATTTCATGATTTTCAAAAACTTTACTAACAATTAATGTGATTGATTCAAAAATTTGAAGTTTGTTACTTTCTTGTTAAGAAAGGTTCAGTCTTTAATTTCTAGAATCATATATTTTAGTTTCTTGTTAGTCAAGTCATCAATTTTAAAAATCAAATCTTTTTAATTTCTAAATCATATCTTTTTCAAATCATATATTTTTCAAAATCTTTTCTAACTTCTTATCTTTTCAAAATTGATTTTCAAATCTTTTTCAACTAACTAATTGACTTTTTGTTTGTTTCTTATCTTTTTCAAAACCACCTAACTACTTTTCTCTCTCTAATTTTCGAAAATCACTAACCATTTTTCAAAAACAAGTTTTGAAAACTCCTCTCTCTCACCTCCTTCTATTTTACTAACTCTTCTCTTCATTAAAAAATTCGAACCCTCCCTTCACCTCTGTGTTCGAATTTTTCTCATCCTTCTTCTATTCTTTTCTTCTTCTACTCACATAAAGGAATCTCTATACTGTGACATAGAGGATTCCTCTTCCTTTTCTGTTCTCTTCTATTTCATATGAGTAGGAGCAAGGACAAGGACATTCTTGTTGAAGAAGATCCTGAACCTGAAAGGACTCTGAAGAAGAAGCTAAGAAGAAGCTAAAGCACAACAATCCAGAGAAAACCTTACAGAGAATCTCAAAAAAGAAGGAGACATGGCCGAACCCAACAACAATGTAAGGAAGATGCTTGGTGACTTTACTGCACCAAATTCCAACGTACATGGAAAAAGCATCTCAATCCCTACCATTGGAGCAAACAACTTTGAGCTAAAACCTCAATTAGTTTCTCTGATGCAATAGAATTGCAAGTTTCATGGACTTCCATCAGAAGATCCTTTTCAGTTCTTAACTGAATTCTTGCAGATTTGTGATACTGTTAAGACCAATGGGGTTGATCCTGAGGTCTACAGGCTTATACTTTTCCCTTTTGCTGTAAGAGATAGAGCTAGAGTATGGTTGGACTCTCAATCTAAAGATAGCCTGAACTCTTGGGATAAGCTGGTCATGGCCTTCTTGGCCAAGTACTTTCCTCCTCAAAAGCTGAGTAAGATTAGAGTGGATGTTCAAATCTTCAGACAGAAAGAAGGTGAATCCCTCTATGAAGCTTAGGAGAGATACAAGCAACTGACTAAAAAGTGTCCTTCTGACAATGCTTTCAGAATGGACCATCCTGGATATATTCTATGATGGTCTGTCTGAATTGTCTAAGATGTCATTGGACCATTCTGCAAGTGGATCCATTCACCTAAAGAAAATACCTGCAGAAGCTCAAGAACTCATTGTCATGGTTACAAATAACCAATTTATGTACACATCTGAGAAGAATCCTGTGAGTAATGGGACGCCTCAGAGGAAGGGAGTTCTTGAAATTGATGCTCTGAATGCCATATTGGCTCAAAATAAAATGTTGACTTAGCAAGTCAACATGATTTTTCAGAGTCTGAATGGATTGCAAAATGCATCCAACAGTACTAAAGAAGCATCTTCTGAAGAAGAAGCTTATGATCCTGAGAACCCTGTAATGGCAGAGGTGAATTACATGGGTGAAGCCTATGGAAACACTTATAATCCCTCATGGAGAAATCATCCAAATTTCTCATGGAAGGATCAACCAAAGCCCCAACAAGGCTTTAATAATGGTGGAAGAAACAGGTTTAGCAATAGCAAGCCTTTTCCATCATCTTCTCAGCAACAGGCAGAGAATTCTAAGCAGAGCCCCTCTAGCTTAGCAAATATAGTCTCTGATCTATCTAAGGCCACTTTAAGTTTCATGAATGAAACAAGGTCCTCCATTAGAGATTTGGAGGCACAAGTGGGTCAGCTGAGTAAGAAAATCACTGAAACTCCTCCTAGTACACTCCCAAGCAATACAGAAGAGAATCCAAAAAGAAAGTGCAAGGTCATTGATATAATCAAAATGGCCGAATCCAAAGAGGAAGGGGAGGATGTGAATCCCAATGAGGAAGACCTCTTGGGATGTCTCTCAGACAAAAAAGAGTTCCCTATTGAGGACCTAAAGGAATCTGAGGCTCATATAGAGACCATAGAGATTCCATTAAACCTCCGTCTGCCATTCATGAGCTCTGAGAACTATTCTTCCTCTGAAGAGGATGAAGATGTAACTGAAGAGCAAGTTGCTCAATATCTAGGAGCCATCATGAAGCTGAATGCCAAGTTGTTTGGTAATGAGACTTGGGAAGAGGAACCTCCCTTGCTCATTAGTGAACTAAATACATGGGTTCAGCAAACTTTACCTCAAAAGAAACAAGATCCTGGTAAATTCTTAATACGCTGTACCATAGGCACCATGACCTTTGAGAAGGCTCTGTGTGACCTGGGGTCAGGAATAAATCTTATGCCACTCTCTGTAATGGAGAAACTAGGGATCTTTGAGGTACAAGCTGCAAGAATCTCATTAGAGATGGCAGACAAGTCAATAAAACAAGCTTATGGATTGGTAAAGGACGTGTTAGTGAAGGTTAAAGGCCTTTACATCCCTGCTGATTTTATTATCGTAGACACTGGGAAGGATGAGAATGAATCCATCATTCTTGGAAGACCCTTCCTAGCCACAACAAAAGCTGTTATTGATGTTGACAGAGGTGAACTAGTCCTTCAATTGAATGGGGACTACCTTGTGTTTAAAGCTCAAGGTTATCCTTCTGTAAACATGGAAAAGAGGCACGATAAGCTTCTCTCAATACAGAGTCAAACAAAGCCCCCACAATCAAACTCTAAGTTTGGTGTTGGGAGGCCACAACCAAACTCTAAGTTTGGTGTTGAACCCTGACGTTAGGATTTCCTGTCGGTAAAGAATTTATAAAGATATGATAACCGACATAAAATCTTTTCGTACAAATGTTTGGTTGTCACAAGTAACAAACCTCTAAATAAATTGATAACCGAAGTATTTAAACCTCGGGTCGTCTCTCAAGGAATTGCAGGGAGGTGTTCTTATTATTGGTTATGAGTCTTGTAAATTGGGGTTTTTGGAATTTGGGCAATGGGCACAGATATAATTATAAATTAAAGCAATAAAAATAAATAAGAGATTTTATGTAACTAAATTAAAAAGCCTTGACCGGGAGTATGATTAATTGAAAGTTCTATCATTGTTGGAATTTTCTCAAGTGTAGCATTAAAAGGTTGTTATTTTCACTTAGTTAACCCTTACTAAATAAAGGAAAGTAAAGTGATTGAGCTAACTCTTATTCACAAATCCTAATCCTCTCCCTTAGGAAGGACTAGGGTTAGTAAATAGAGAATTAGCCAACAACTTCCAATTTAACTAATCACTTGAGCATTCCAACTCAAGTGTCTCCTTTTAATCAACCCCCATGTCAAGTTGGGAGTCTACTCTATCAACATGCATACCATCTTCATTGTTGGGAGAAGGGAGCAGAAAAGAGACATGATAATAAAATTGAAAGCAATTAAATAAATAATAAAATTAAATGAAAAAGTACGCTTTGCATTAATAATTTAAATGATCATTGAACCTGTGATGAAGAAGTAGAAATCCTAATCCTAAAACTAAGAGAATCCTAAATCCTAATCCTAAGAGAGAGGAGAGAGCCTCTTTCTCTAAAAACTACAACTAAATTCTAAAATATGAATTATGAGTCATCTCCCTTCATTCCTCCACTTTGTGGCCTTTAATCTGTGTTTTCTAGGCTTGAAACTGGGCCGGAAATAGCCCAGGATTCGCTGTTTGCGAAATCTGCAACGCTGATTTTTGTCACTGCGATGCGTCCGCGTGGAGCACACGTTCGCGTCACCTAGGTGTATGGCCAGTATCTCAAATTATATATTAAATCGAAGCCTTGAATGTTAGCTTTTCAACGCAATTGGAACCGCATCATTTGGATCTCTATAACTCAAGTTATGATCGTTTTAGTGCGAGAGGGTCAGGTTGACAGCTTTGCAGTTCCTTCAACTTCTTGTATTCCTTCCACTTTTGCATGCTTCCTTTCCATCCTATAAGCCATTCCTACCCTGTAATCTCTGAAATCACTTAACACACATATCAAGGAATCTAATGGTAATAAGAGAGGATTAATATTAGCAAATATAAGGCCAAAGAAGCATGTTTTCAATCATAACACAAAATCAGGAAGGAGAATGTAAAACCATGCAAATCAAATGAATAATTTGGCAAATGCTTGATAAAAACCACTCAATTGAGCATAAATAGTGGTTTATCAACCTCCTCACACTTAAACATTAGCATGTCCTCATGCTAAGCTCAAGAGAAGCTATAAAGGAGTGAAAAGGAATGATAGAGAATATGCAATGCAACCTATCTATGTGAATGCAACTACATGCAAAATATTTCTACCTACTTGGTTAAAAGTAAATAAGTTCTCCAAGACAAGTATGAATCAAATTTCACTAATTCAAATTATACAATGAAAGATAAGTAAACTTGTAAGAAGATAGCTCATGAAAGCAGGGAACATAGAATCAAGCCTTGAACCCTCACTGGTAGTGTATATCACTCTAGTATCTCAAGTGTATAGGGTAATTCTCTCTATTCTTCTCTAATCATGCTTTTTAAACTTTGTTCTTCATCTAACCAATAAATAAATATTTAGCATACAAATGAAAACATCATGAGGTCTTTTCAGGGTTGTAATGGGGCTGAGGTAAAGGTATATATATATAAGGCTAAGTGAGCTAACAAAGTGAATCCTTGATTAGTCTAAGATCTCACCTAACATATACATACTTTATATAATTTAAAATGCTTTTCCTAGCTACCAAAATTTTTTTTTCACTTTTTTATTACATGCTCATGTATCAAATTTATTTTCGAATTTTGTCCCATGTGCATTGATTCTTTTTATTTTGCATTTGGGGTAATATTTTTTTTTCTTTTTCTTTTTTTTGTATCCCCTTATTTAATTACTTAATAAATTTTTTTTATCAATGCACATGCTAATTTAATTATTTTGATTTCACATGAGCATGCTTCCCAAATTTTCAAATAACTTATTCAATTTAATTCCCTACTTTTTCTATCATCCCATGTTCCCATAAAATTTTCCACACTTAAATTATACACAATATCTATCTTAAGCTAACCAAAAATTCAACTTGGGATTTTTATTTTATTTTTCTACTTAAGCCTAGTAATGTGGTTATGAAATAGAAGGGGGTTAAAAGGCTCAAGGGGGCTAACAAGGATGGCATAAAAGGTAGGTTTATTTGGGATAAGTGAGAAAAATTACAAATAATGGCTTCAATCATATGCAAGCATGTAAATATACTAAACAATGGACATATAGACTGGAACAAAATCTAAATTGCAGTTATAGAGAAGAAAGCACACAAGAATAAAAATTTATGGTTAAATAATGTAACCATGTAAATAAGCTCAAAGTTTTCACGGGTTGTGTGTTCTTTAGCTCAAAAACCATGTTCCAATTACAACTTCCAAACAAATTTAACACATAGAAAAATTTTAATTTTTTTAATTTAAATTAGTGAAATTTTTCAAAAATAGGGTCTTAAAAAGAAACTTATTACTTTTCAACCAAGTGGTACTTAAATGTAAACAATCAACTACACATGCAATCTATTATGCAATGCAACAATGAACAAACAAAGAAAATAAAATATTGGTGTTGAGAGGAGAATAACTAACCCGTGGAGATCGGTATCGACCTCCCCATACTTAAAGATTGCACCGTCCTCGGTGCATGCAAAGTTGTACAAGTGGATGGGCTGCTCCAACTGATGTCTTTCTCTATAGATTGTACAGATTGACTTGCCTGTCTCCCCATTAATAAGCTTTCTCTCTCTTCGTGGTGGCCATCCTGAAAGAAGAGAAAAAGGAAGGAAAGGAACCCAAAAATAAAGATAAGAACATAAATAAAATATGGGTGTTAATGCCAAATAATAAAGGTCTCAATTACATGGTAGCTACAACATGCAAGTGAGAAAACAGTGAAAGCAAATGGCATATCAATAGTGGAAAAAGTGCAACAATGGGGGAGAGAGTGTGGGTAATGCAAGATAGTGTAAGTGTATATCAATGCAAAAAGAATATCAGTATTATAAAAATTAGGATTGATTTATGAATAATAATACCCAATCAGAATAAAACATGTCATGAAGCACTAGAATAATTCAAGAAAAGATACAATAGTTGAAGAAGAGAATTTTAACACCAATGGAAAAAAGAAAAAGAAAGTAAGAAAGGAGGGAGAAAGAAATAAGAAGGAAAGAAAAGATTTAGATATGGGGAAGAAAAGATAAGATATTTGGCTTATCTGGATAAGCTGTACGCCGCTTGTGACGCGGATGCGTGAGTGACGCGTTCGCGCAGATA
This sequence comes from Arachis hypogaea, assembly GCF_003086295.3. NCBI lineage: Eukaryota > Viridiplantae > Streptophyta > Magnoliopsida > Fabales > Fabaceae > Arachis > Arachis hypogaea. The sequence continues at coordinate 69,459,858 of NC_092042.1, forward strand.
GCGCTTCTATGAAATGACGCGGACGCGTCATCCACGCGGTCGCGTGGATCGATTTGTGCCATTAACGCGAGGGCATCCTCGCGGTCGCGCAACTCTCTGTTTGAAACTCATATTGCCAAATCTTTGGGTGATGCGGTCGCATGGTTGACGCGATCGCGTGGATGGCCTAAATTTGAAAACGGCGCGGACGCGTGGCAGGGCTTGTACGGCTAGGACAGGTTCCGCCCAGCTCCAGCGCAACTCACTGCCATACACCCTGTTACGTCGAATTATAGGACGCGTGGTGGACGCAGACGCGTGGAGATGCCATTTCACTAATGACGCGATTGCGTCAGCCACGCGGTCGCGTGGGTCAAATGGTGCCAGGGGCACGCCTCCAGCCACACTTTTGCGTGACTCTCTGTTCATGTTATTTTCTTCCATACGCACACGATGCGGACGCATCAGCGACGCAGTCACGTCGTGTGCATTTTTTTTATGCAGTATGCAGAATGCAATGCGAATATGAATGTTATGCAAAATTCCAGGTTCAATCAAAACTCAAAAATAGACTGAAATGGAAAAGGAACGATCATACCATGGTGGGTTGTCTCCCACCTAGCACTTTTAGTTAAAGTCCTTATGTTGGACATTTGATGAGCTTCTTGTTATGGTGGCTTGTGCTTGTACTGATCCAGGAATCCCCACCAATGTTTGTACTTCTAATATCCTCCGGGATCCCAAACTTTGCTTTTGCACCCGTCTTCTTGTTGATCAATATTGTTCCATCCGGGTGGCAAGCAGTCTGAATTCTCACTAAAGCAGCCAAACAACTTCCTAGACCCATTCAGTTGAGCTTTACACCAACCCTTGCATTTAAACTTTGAGCACACAACCATGTTGAACCTTTCCTGACAACTTCCACCACTGACCATCTCCCTCTTACGCTTAATGCCACAAAGGGCTCTAAGCTGACCATCTGTCTCAAGTAAAGCATATTCAAGTGAGCTAATTAAGCTTAGAGATGAGAGATTTACCCACTTGAATGAAGGAATGGACGGTGACGGCTTTGGGGGAGAGGTCTCCAACAACTTTGGCAAGGGGATTTCCAGCTCCATTCCCTTGGGCTCTTCGTTGACAACTTCTACCTCCTTGCAAGTTTCTTCAATATCAACCTCTTCCTCTTGGTAGCTTTCTTCTAATTTGATCTCTTCTTCATTGCTCACCAAGGGCATGGGAGGTTGTGCTTCTTCTTCTTTAAACTCCATATCAAATCCAATGGAAGATGATTTAAATGTAGATAAGAATTCATCAATGATTAAATCCATCTCTTGATCATCCCCTTCAAAGTCTTCAACCATGATATGCCTTGGAGGTTGTACACCCTCCTTAACATCAACATCAAATACCTTGGAAGGAGGCTCTATGAATGGACTTTTCAATGGAGGCTCATCATCTCCTAAGTCTTCGACCACTTCTTCTTCTTCAATAATTCTGGCTTCCTCCACTTGTTCCAGCAACAAGTCATGATCCTTACTATCCACTGGAGTCTCTAGTATCTTCTTCATGCTGCGTTCTTCATTAGATTCTCCACATGAAGCCATGGGGGTTCCTTGAGTGTCCAAACGTCTGGAAGGTAATTGATTTATTGCTTGCTCCAGTTGATGAAGGGTTGCATGAAATTGATCTACTGTTTCCTTGAGGCGAGCCTGTGATTCTTGGGTCGATGGATATGGATATGGTGCATAGGGAAGTAGTGGTTCTCGGGAGTAATTGGATTGGAATTGGTGTGGATATGGGTTAGGGTCATATGGAGGTGAATGGTGGAAAGGGGCTTGTGGTTTGGTGGTTCAAAGGTATGTTGTGGAGGTGGTTCATAAGCATAGGGTGGGGCTTGTTGGTAACTACAAGGGGGTCCACCATATCTATCATTTTGGTATGCATTGTAGAATGGTCTTCGTCCATGATATCTTGGAAGGTGTTGTTGCCTAAAGGGTTGATCAGATCCTCTTGGCTCCATCCATCTTTGATTGCTTTGACCTTGATGCATATTCCTGTTATAGCTTCCTCTTCCTGCAACATAATTGTAACCAGACTCATAGCCAAAGGGGTGAGAGTTCATAGTAGTAGGAGAAAATTATAAACAAAAAATAACAAAAAGAAAATATTTTGAAAAATATATGAAAAAAAGATAAGAAAATATTTTGAAAAAGATATGATTTTTGAAAAAAAAAAATAGGATAAGATTTTGAAAAAGATATGATTTTTGAAATAAGATAAGATAATATTTTGAAAAAGATATGATTTTTTTTTTGAAAAAAGATTTTAATTTTGAAAAATAAGATAAGATAAGATAAAAATCTTAAAATCTGAAAATTTTTTTTGAAAAATATTTACAATAACCAATAATAAGGCACACGTTTGCAATTTCCTGGCAACGGCGCCATTTTGACGTTAGGATTTCCTGTCGGTAAAGAATTTATAAAGATATGATCGCGTTGTAAGTATAGCTTCTAAACCAACAGAAAATCCTTTCGTACAAATGTTTGGTTGTCACAAGTAACAAACCCCTAAATAAATTGATAACCGAAGTATTTAAACCTCGGGTCATCTCTCAAGGAATTGCAGGGAGGTGTTCTTATTATTGGTTATGAGTCTTGTAAATTGGGATTTTTGGAATTTGGGCAATGGGCACAGATATAATTATAAATTAAAGCAATAAAAATAAATAAGAGATTTTATGTAATTAAATTAAAAATCCTTGACCGAGAGTATGATTAATTAGAAGTTCTATCCTTGTTGGAATTTTCTTAAGTGTAGCATCAAAAGGTTATTATTTTCACTTAGTTAACCCTTACTAAATAAAGGAAAGTCAAGTGATTGAGCTAACAATTATTCACAAATCCTAATCCTCTCCCTTAGGAAGGACTAGCGTTAGTAAATAGAGAATTAGCCAACAACTTCCAATTTAACTAATCACTTGAGCATTCCAACTCAAGTGTCTCCTTTTAATCAACCCTAATGTCAAGTTGGGAGTCTACTCTATCAACATGCATACCATCTTCATCGCTGGGAGAAGGGAGTAGAAAAGAGACATGATAATAAAATTTAAAGCAATTAAATAAAAAATAAAATTAAATGAAAAAGTACTCTTTGCATTAATAATTTAAATGAACATTGAACCTGTGATGAAGAAGTAGAAATCCTAATCCTAAAACTAAGAGAATCCTAGATCCTAATCCTAAGAGAGAGGAGAGAGCCTCTCTCTCTCTAAAAACTACATTTAAATTCTAAAAAGTGAATTATGAGTCGTCTCCCTTTATTCCTCCACTTTGTTGCCTTTAATCTATGCTTTCTGGGCTTGAAACTGGGCCGGAAATAGCCCAGGATTCGCTATTTGTGAAATCTGCCATGCTGATTTTTGTCACTGCGACTCATCCACGTGAAGCACGCGTTCGCGTCACCTAGCTGTATGACCAGTATGGTAAATTATATATCAAATCGAAGCCCCAGACGTTATCTTTCCAACGCAACTAGAACCGCATCATTTGGACTTCTGTAACTCAAGTTATGACCGTTTTAGTGCGAGAGGGTCAGGTTGACAGCTTTGCGCTTCCTTCAACTTCTTGTATTCCTTCCACTTTTGCATGCTTCCTTTCCATCCTCTAAGCCATTCCTGCCCTGTAATCTCTGAAATCACTTAACACATATATCAAGGCATCTAATGGTAATAACAGAGGATTAATATTAGCAAATATAAGGCCAAAGAAGTATGTTTTCAATCACAGCACAAAATCAGGAAGGAGAATGTAAAACCATGCAAATCAAATGAATAAGTGGGCAAAGGCTTGATAAAAACCACTCAATTGAGCACAAGATAAACCATAAAATAATGGTTTATCAGACCCCCACATTCAAACTCTAAGTTTGGTGTTGGGAGGTCCCAACAATGCTCTGAACATCTGTGAAGCTCCATGAGAGCTCACTGTCAAGCTATTGACATTAAAGAAGCGCTTATTGGGAGGCAATCCAATTTTTATTTATCTATATTTCTATTGTTCTTTTATGTTTTATTAGGTTTATGATCATGTGGAGTCACAAAACAATTGCAAAAATTAAAAACAGAATAAAAAACAGCAGAAGAAAAAGCACACCCTGGAGGAAGAGCTGTTTGGCGTTTAAATGCCAGAAACAAGCATCTGTCTGGTGTTTAACGCCAGAAACAAGCACCAAGCAGGCATTTAACACCAGCAACAAGCATTAGGCTGGCGTTAAATGCCAGAAACAGGCTACATCTGGGCGTTTAACGCCAAAAACAAGCTACAGTCTAGCGTTAAATGCCAGGATTGCATACAAAGGGTGTTTTACACGTCTAAAAGGTGCAGGGATGAGAAATCCTTGACACCTCAGGATCTGTGGACCCCATAGGATCACCTCAGTATCTGTGGATCCCACAGGATCCCCACCTACCCCACTCCTCTCTTCTTCACACAATCCAATAACACTATACTCTTCACCAATCACCTCAATCTCTCTTCCTCATTACCCTTTCACCAATCACATCCATCCACTCTTCCCCATAAACCCCACCTACCTTCAAATTCAAAATCTCTCTCCCACCCAAACCCACCCTAAATGACCGAACCCAAACCCCTCTCCCTCCACTATATAAACCCCTCCATCCTTCTTCATTTTCACACAACACAACCCTCTCTTCTCCCCCTTAGCCGAATACACACCTCTCTCCCTCTCCTCCGTATCTTCTTCTTCTTCTTCTATTCTTTCTTCTTTTGCTCGAGGGCAAGCAACATTCTAAGTTTGGTGTGGTAAAAGCATAGCTTTTTTGTTTTTCCATAACCATTGATGGCACCTAAGGCCAGAGAAACCTCAAGAAAGAGGAAAGGAAGGCAATTGCTTCTACCTCTGAGTCATGGGAGATGGAGAGATTCATCTCAAAAGTCCATCAAGACCACTTCTATGAAGTTATGGCCAAGAAAAAGGTGATCCCTGAGGTCCCTTTCATGCTCAAGAAAAATGAGTATCCAGAGATCCGACATGAAATCCGAAGAAGAGGTTGGGAAGTTCTCACCAACCCCATTCAACAAGTCAGAATCTTAATGGTTCAAGAGTTCTATGCAAACACATGGATCACTAGGAACCATGATCAAAGCATGAACCCAAACCCAAAGAATTGGCTTACAATGGTTCGGGGGAAATGCTTAGATTTCAGTCCAGAGAACGTAAGGTTAGCATTCAATTTGCCTATGATGCAAGAAGACGCACGCCCCTACACTAGAAGGGTCAACTTTGATCAAAGGTTGGACCAAGTCCTCATGGACATATGTGTGGAAGGAGCTCAATGGAAAAGAGACTCAAAAGGCAAGCCGGTTCAATTGAGAAGACTGGACCTTAAGCCTGTAGCTAGAGGATGGTTGGAGTTCATCCAACGCTCCATTATCCCCACTAGCAACCGATCTGAAGTAACCCTGGATCGGGCCATCATGATCCATAGCATCATGATTGGAGAGGAAGTAGAAGTTCATGAAGTTATCCCTCTAGAACTCTACAAAGTAGCCAAAAAGCCCTCCACCTTAGCAAGGCTAGCTTTTCCTCATCTCATTTGTCATCTATGCAACTTAGCTGGAATTGTCATAGAAGGAGACATCCTCATTGAAGAGGACAAGCCCATCACTAAGAAGAGGATGGAGCAAACAAGAGAGCCCATTCATGGATCTTAAGAGACGCATGAGGAAGCTCATCGTCAAGAAATCCCTGAGATGCCTCAAGGGATGCATTTTCCTCCAAACAACTATTGGAAGCAACTCAACACTTCTCTAGAAGGATTGAGTCATAACATGAACCAATTAAGGGTGGAACACCAAGAGCACTCCATCATTCTCAATAAGATTAGAGAAGATCAAAGAGCTATGAGGGAGGAGCAACAAAGGCAAGGAAGAGACATAGAGGAGCTCAAGAACACCATTGGTCCTTCAAGAAGAAGGTGCCACCCTCACTAAGGTGGACTCATTCCTTAACTTCCTTGTTCTTATCTCTCTATTTTTCGACTTTATGCTTTATGTTTGTCTATGTTTTGAGTCTTTACTACATGATCATTAGTATTTGGTAACTATGTCTTAAGGCTATGAATAATTCCATGAATCCTTCACCTTTCTTAAATGAAAAATGCTTTTAATACAAAAGAACCAGAAGTACATGAGTTTTGAATTCATCCTTGAAATTGGTTTAATTATATTGATGTGGTGACAATACTTTTTGTTTTTTGAATGAATGCTTAAACAGTGCATATTTTTTTTTATCTTGTTGTTTATGAATGTTAAAATTGTTGGCTCTTGAAAAAATGATAAAAAGGAGAAATGTTATTGATGATTTGAAAAATCATAAAATTGATTCTTGAAGTAAGAAAAAGCAGTGAAGAACAAAGCTTGCGAAAAAATTTTTTTAAGAAAAAGCAAGCAAAAAAAGCCAATAACCCTTAAAACCAAAAGGAAAAGGTAAAAAGGATCAAAGGCTTTGAGCATCAGTGGATAGGAGGGCCCAAGGAAATAAAATTCAGGCCTAAGTGGCTAAATCAAGCTGTCCCTAACCATGTGCTTGTGGCATGCAGGTCCAAGTGAAAAGCTTGAGACTGAGTGGTTAAAGTCGTGATCCAAGGGAAAAAGAGTGTGCTTAAGAGCTCTGGACACCTCTAACTGGGGACTTTAGCAAAGCTGAGTCACAATCTGAAAAGGTTCACACAGTCATGTGTCTGTGGCATTTATGTATCTGGTGGTAATATTGGAAAACAAAGTGCTTAGGGCCACGACCAAGACTCATAAAAGTAGCTGTGTTCAAGAATCAACATACTAAACTAGGAAAATAAATAATGCTATCTGAACTCTGAGTTCCTATAGATGCCAATCATTCTAAACTTCAAAGGAAAAAGTGAGATGCCAAAACTGTTCATAAGCAAAAAGCTACAAGTCCCGCTCATCTAATTAGAACTAATATTCATTGATATTTTGGGATTTATAGTATATTCTCTTCTTTTTATCCTAATTGATTTTCAGTTGCTTGGGGACAAGCAACAATTTAAGTTTGGTGTTATGATGAGCGGATAATTTATACGCTTTTTGGCATTGATTTTAGGTAGTTTTTAGTAGGATCTAGCTACTTTTAGGGATGTTTTTATTAGTTTTTATACAAAATTCACATTTCTGGACTTTACTATGAGTTTGTGTGTTTTTCTGTGATTTTAGGTATTTTCTGGCTGAAATTGAGGGACCTGAGCAAAAATCTGATTTAGGCTGAAAGAGGACTGCTGATGCTGTTGGATTCTGACCTCCCTGCACTCGAGATAGATTTTCTGGAGCTACAGAACTCTAAATGGCGCGATCTCAACTGCGTTGGAAAGTAGACATCCAGGGCTTTCCAGCGATATAGAATAGTCTATACTTTATTCGAGTTTAGGCGACACAAACTGGTGTCCAACACCAGTTCCATGCTGCATTCTGGAGTAAAACGCCAGAAACACGTCACAAACCAGAGTTAAACGCCAAAAACACGTTACAACTTGGCGTTTAACTCCAAGAGAAGCCTTTGCACGTGTAAAGCTCAAGCTCAGCCCAAGCACACACCAAGTGGGCCCCGGAAGTGGATTTCTACATCAATTACATATCTCTGTAACCCTAGTAGCTAGTTTAGTAAAAATAGAACTTTTTACTATTGTACTAGGCATCTTTTAGACCATTAAGTCTTTGAACAGATCTTTGATCAGTTTTATGCTATCTTAGACTTTTGTGGAGGCTGGCCATTCGGCCATGTCTACCCTATTTTCACTTATGTATTTTCAACGGTGGAGTTTCTACACACTATAGATTAAGGTGTGGAGCTCTGCTGTACCTCAAGTATTAATGCAAAGTACTACTATTCTTCTATTCAATTCACGTTTATTCTTATTCTAAGATATCCATTCGCACTTCAACCTGATGAATGTGATGATCCGTGACACTCATCACTATTCTCACTTTTGAATGCGTGCCTGACAACCACCTCCGTTCTACCTTAGATTGAATGATTATCTCTTGGATTCCTTAATCAGAGTCTTCGTGGTATAAGCTAGAATTATTGGAGTCCATTCCTAAGATCCGAAAGGTCTAAACCTTGTCTGTGGTATTCTGAGTAGGATCTGAGATGGGATAACTGTGACGAACTTCAAACTCGCGAGTGTTGGGCGTAGTGACAGACTCAAAAGAATCACTGGATTCTATTCCAACATGATCGAGAACCGACAGATGATTACCTGTGCTGTGACAGAGCATTTGGACCATTTTCACTGAGAGGACGGATGGTAGCCATTGACAACGGTGATCCCCCAACATACAGCTTGCCATGGAAAGGAGTAAGAATGATTGGATGAAAGCAGTAAGAAAGCAGAGATTCAGAAGGAACACAGTATCTTCATGCGCTTATCTGAAATTCACACCAGTGAATTACATAAGTATCTCTATCTTTATTTTATGCTTTATTTATCTTTATATTCGAAAACCATTATAACCATTTGAATCCGCTTGACTGAGATTTACAAGATGACCATAGCTTGCTTCATACCGACAATCTCTATGGGATCGATCCTTACTCACGTAAGGTATTACTTGGACGGCCCAGTGCACTTGCTAGTTAGTTGTGTGAAGTTGTGACGAAGTGTGATTCACGTTTGAGAGCACCAAATCTTTGGCACCATTGTTGATGATCACAATTTCGTGCACCATCTGCAACCACTTTTTCCTTTTCAATAATTGCTGCTTTGTCCAGTTGTTTAAGTATAAAATCGTACTCCTCCTTGATGATTTCTTTTCTATGACAACTCCCTTCAACTACACTTTCATCTGCAAAGGTCTCTTCTACCTTCACTTTTAGTGCCTCCTCTAGCTCCTTATGATGTATGGATTCGCGAAGATGATCCCTTCTCTCTTGTTCCATGTCAATAGCATCATTGGGATCATGTTGCTCTTGGATTGATGGATGTGGGTGCTCTTCCATGGATGGTGGTGATGGGATGGAGAGATTATTCTATGGTTGAGATGGAAGTGCACTGGAGTTTGAGGGTTGATCCATGCGGGATATGAGATTTTGGAGTTTAGAGGTGAGACTAATGAGAGAGGTAAGTGTGTTCTCTATGGGGGTTTGGGGTGGATAGGATGGTTCATTATTATGGAGAAAGGGTACATGGTAGGAAGGTGGTTCATCTTGATAATGATAAGGAGATGGTGTATATTCAGGTGGTGGTTCTAAGTATGGCTCATAGGGTGGTTGGTATGGTGGATACGGGTTAGGGTCATATGGAGGTGAATGGTGGAAAGGGGCTTGTGAGTATGGTGGTCCAAAGTCATGTTGAGAAGGGGGTTCATAGGCATATGGTGGTGGTTGTTGATAATCAAAAGAGTGCTCACCATAGCCATTGCCTTGATATGCATCACAGAATGGTTGTTGATAGTCCATTGGAGGTAGTTGTTGCCATGAGGGTTGATCAAATCCTTGTGGCTCCTCCCATCTTTGATACTTCCAACCTTGATGCCTGTTGTCATTATAATCTCCTCTTCCTGCAACATAATTGTAACCAGACTCATAGCCAAAGGGGTGAGAGTTCATAGTAGTAGGAGAAAATAGAAACAAAAACTAACAAAAAGAAAATATTTTGAAAAAGATATGATTTTTGAAAAAAAAGATAAGATAAGATTTTGAAATAAGATAAGATAAGATTTGGAAAAAGATATGATTTTTTTGAAAAAGAATTGAATTTTGAAATTTAAAACTAAGATAAGATAAGATAAAAATTTTAAAATAAAAATCTGAAATTCTTTTTTTTTTTGAAAAATATTTACAATAACCAATAATAAGGCACACGTTTGCAATTCCCCGCCAACGGCGCCATTTTGACGAATGGTTTTTCTATCGGTAAAGAAAGTCACAAATATTATCGTGTTGTAAGTATAGCCTCGAAACCAACAGAGAATCCCTTCGTACAAAAGTTTTGTTTGTCACTTAAGCAAACCCAATAAAAATAAATAACCGAAGTATTCAAACCTCGAGTCGTCTTCTCAAGAAATTGCAGGGAGGTGTGTTTTATTATTGGTTATGGGTTTTTCCAAGAATTTTAGAGTGAGGAATGATAAAAGAATTAACTATAAATTAAAGCGATGAAAATAACTGAAGTTCTATCCTTGTTGGATTTCCCAAGATTAATTAGTAATGGGTTGTTATTCCACTTAGTTATTCTTCATTGAATAAAGGAAAGTCAAATTGAGAGCCAACTTCTATTCACAAGAAAATAATCCTTTCCCTTGGGAAGGGTTAGTGTTAGCAACTAGAAAGCTAGCCAACAACTTTCAATTACCGATTAACTCTTGAGTATTCCAACTCAAGGGTATCAAATATTAATCAACTCCGAAGTCAAGTTGGGATCTACTTGGTTAACATAAATGCCATTTTCATAAATCATAAAAGAAGTAAAGAGAGAACATGGTAATTGAAATTAATGGAAGCAATTAAACAAATAATAAAATTAAATGGAAAAATACTCTTTGCATTAATAAATTAAAGGAACATTGAACCTGTGATGAATAAGTAGAAATCCTAATCCTAAAACTAAGAGAAATCCTAATTCCTAAAACCTAAAAGAGAGAATAGAACCTCTCTCTCTCTAAAAACTACATCAAAATTTTGAAAAGAGAATTATGAGTCATTTCTCTTCATTCCTCCACTTTGCAGCCTTTAATCTGTGTTTTCTGGGCTTGAAACTAGGCCGGAAATAGCCCAGAAATCGCTGGGGGCGAAATCTGCCACGCTGATTTTTGTCACTGCGACGTGTCTGCGTGGAGCATGCGTTCGCGTCACCTAGCTGTACGGCCACAATGGCATATTTTATATCAAATCGAAGCTCCGGACGTTAGCTTTCCAACGCAACTGGAACCGCATTATTTAGACCTCTATAGCTTAAGTTATGGTCGTTTTAGTGCGAGAGGGTCAGGCTGACACCTTTGCAGTTCCTTTAACTTCTTGTATTCGTTCCACTTTTGTATGCTTCCTTTCCATCCTCTAAGCCATTCCTGCCCTGTAATCTCTGAAAACACTTAACACACATATCATAGCATCGAATGGTAATAAGATATGATTAAATTTAATATTTTTAAAGCATAGGAAACATGTTTTCACATATATCATAAAATGAGGAAGGAATAGTAAAACCATGCAATTTACATGAATAAGTGGGTGAAGATTTGATAAAAACTACTCAATTGAGCATAAGATAAACCATAAAATAGTGGTTTATCATGCACAAATCCTATATATTTTGTGTGCTGTGCGTGCACACAGGACTGTGCGTGCACACACTCTCAAGCATGCTCTCTGTTTGGAGCGCTCGCATGTCTTGTGCATGGGCGCTCCCCTGTTTCCCTGCGCCTTGTGCGTACGCACGCAACCTCGGTTTCATACACCTTGTGCAGGCGCACAGGCTTGTGCGTGTGCATGCCAACTTACACCTATTCTGGTGGGAGCGTTGGCACAGCCTGTGCGCATGAATCCCACCCCTTTTTATTCTGTTCGTGCGCACAGACCCGTATGCGCACGCACACATGATCCATGCCTAAAAGAAATCTTCTGTGCATGCGCACACCGTTGTGCGCACCCACATTTCTGAATCCCTCTTCTGCCAGGGGCGCTCGCATAGAGTGTGCGAGCGCACACCATTCTTTTTCCTCATAGTGTGCGTACGCACGCCTCTGTTTCTCATTATTATGCTTCTTTTCTCTTTTTCTCTTCTCTCTACTTGTTCTCTTATTTTTTTTTCCTCCCTCTTCTTCTCTTTTCACCGTATTTTCTACTTGTTCTTGTCCATTTTATTTGCGTTTCATTTTCACTTTAGTAATTATATTAGATTTAGTTTAGTTGTTTGTTAAGTAAATAAGTTTCAAGTGTTTGTTGATGTTGATTGGGTTGATTCTTTCTTGAATTTGGTTTCAATTTTGATAAATGTGTGCACTAAACATTTAAGCTTTGTTTGATTGCCTAAGTGAATTGTGAGTTTGATTCATATGTTGTAGCTACCATATACATTAGACTGTATCCTTGTTTGGAATCTTGAATTGTGCACTTTTACTTTATTGAATTGAATTGGAATTACTTGCTCTTCATGATTTTCATATCAATTTCATCACTTGTCCAGTACTTATTCCTTGTTAATGCTTGGCATTTGTTTGAGTGACTTAACTTGATTCTTATTAAGCTTATCACTTTTTGTAACAAGTATCTCTACCATGTGACTTTTTCTTTATATGTCATGATGAATAAGTAGTTTTTCGTTCATTAATGGATTGGTTGTTGTTTGTTGTGCTATTTTATACCAATTTTGCGCTTTCACATGCACAATTTCAATAACCAATATCAGATACTCAATTCACTTTTGTGTTACCTAGGGTTGCTTGTGCCTTAAGTTTAGCCTCACTTGCAACCTAGGATACTAAATTGAGGAACGCATGCTATTTCTTTTGAATAGGTGGTTGCTATTTTTACCCCGCTAATGTTTGTGTTCTAAATTGTGCGTGCATTTAGAATACACACATTCCCTTTTATCACACCACACACATCTTACTTTTCCTCAATTGTTGTTTATTTGTTCAAAAAAGCAACCGGAACCCCCGGAGCTCACCAGCTGAAGGTGGAGCCTCATAGTCTTTCATCCCCCGGATCATGTGCTTGCACGGAGTTAATGTATTTGAATAGAGTTAAGCATACTTACAAAGACGGGAACTAATATAGAGGAGGATCAGCATCATCAAAAGCATGGGAAGTAGAGTGATAGAGAGAGTAACAAATAAGTTGGTGGAGTGAATGAGGCTAAGATGGCTTCAACACTCTCCAAGTCACAATTTGGCGCCAGATATCTTTAGATGAAACACAAAGGGACAAAATTTCCCTCAAAACACCATCAAATTCAATGGCTTCTTCCACTAATAACCTTACGTCAACAAAGTCCTTCACTTGCAACTCCCTTATGGTCTTTTCCATTTCTACTTTCCAAGTCAGAAGCAAGATTCCGCTTCAATAGGAATCCCACATAAGATCATTTGCAACGCAGTGTAGTCATCCATTTCACTATGGTTTAGAGCAACTGCATATAAATGATGGTTAGAAAGCTTTGCTTGGTCAGATTTCAACACATTTAAAATAGTAAATTAATTCAACTCTTATCCAAAATAACTAAATAAGTAAGACCTTGATGAAATATGACTAAATAAATCTAATAATCTTCATGAACAACCTCTAAATGCAGCACACTTATTAGAGAAGATTTGGTCAACATATTTGTTAACCGTAAAATGGAGCAGAGCAAAGCAATTGTTTTATATGTTAACTGTAAGGTATTATTAATAAAACAAGAGAGAGCAGAGCAAAGAAGCAACAACCACAAGGAGCAAGAGAGTAGAATAATATTATAGCTATTACCTGCAAGCTCCAATTATTCAATTTGTTCAAAATAGATTAAATTGATCATAATAGGTGTAAAAGCCCTAACAGAGTAGATGAAATTGATTGGAATCTAGATTAGGAAAGAGTACTTACTAGAGAAATTGATGAAGACGGCAGCGACAACACCGAGATACCAGAAGACAAAGGCGATGGTGCTGCGAGCTAAAGATGACGGCGGTGACGGCGCAGAAGACAACGTGACGGTGACAACGTAGAAGACAATGCAATGGTGACGGTGCAGAACACAACGACGACGGCGCCGAGATCTCAAAGATGAAGGCGGCGGCACAACGAACTCAGTCGACGACGAAGACCCTGCGAAGAGAGGTGCTTTAAGCGGTGGTTGCATCAAGAACTGTGAGAAGATGAGAGTGTGGTGGCCTTGGGGGTGAATTAGGGTTAGAGAGGATAGATTAATTTAGTAATTATTTTATTTTATTTAAATTACCGACCGATTTTGCGACCGATTAGTTTAACATTATTTTTTACTGGTCACTAATTCAATTGCTAAGGATTAAATTTTCAACCAATATAGTGACTACAATTTAGTGACTGAATTAGCAACCAAAATTTTCCACCCTATTTATTCTATCGATTGCAAAATAGGTCACTAAATAGTGACCGATTTTGCAACCAATTGCTTTAAATCAGTATTTATATTTGGTTGCTAAATCGGTCGCTATCTTAATTATTAGCAACCGATTTAGCAACCACCAGCTTAGCGACTAAATTAGCGACCAACCATTTTTAGCTTCTTTTTTTATTGGTTGCAAAATCAGTCGCTAAATCAAAAAATAGCAATCAATTTTGTGACCAACAATCCCAAGCGTTATTTTCTCAATTCGGTTGCTAATTCGATCGCTAAGTTAAAATATAGTGACCATTTTATCGACCAACTTTATGTTACTCGCATAATAAACTTATCGGTCGCTATTAATAATCGATTTCTTCGGTCACTAAAATCGGTCGCTGAATATAATTTTAGTAACCGATTTAGCGACCGATTTTTTTCTAGTCCTGGAAATCCTATATTGGTATCTAAATCAGTCGCTATTAGTAACCACTTTTTTCGGTCGCTAAAATTGGTCACTATTCTGGTAATTTCTTGTAATGTATTAGGAAGGCTCTGCCATATACTAGGCATAGGTGGTGCTTATGGCATTAAATGAAAAATGTTTATCAGAAGTTGAAAGGATATGATTGCTATGAAGATGTTCAGGTTACAATGAGTGAAGTAGTTCACTGATAAACCACTATTTCATGGTTTATATTGTATTTAATTGAATGGTTTTATCAAGCTTTTCACCCACTTATTCATAGGATTTGCATGATTTTACAATTCCTTCCTAGTTTAGTTCTATGATTGAAAACATGCTTCTTTGGTCTTAATTTAGCTAATCTTAATCCTCTCTTATTACCATTCGATGCCTTGATCTGTGTGTTAAGTGTTTCAGGCTTCATAGGGCAGGAATGGATTAGAGAATGAAGAAGAAGTGTGCAAAGATGGAAGGAACACAATGAATTGAAGAGATGACCAGCGAAAAGTGACGCGGTCGCATGGCTCATGCGACCGCGCGAAATGGAAGAAATCAGAGTGACGCGTTCGCGTGCCTGACGCGACCGCGCGGATTGGAAGCTGCACGAACGACGCGAATGCGTGGACGACACGCACGCGTGGTACGAAAAACGCTGAGTAACGCGATCGCGTGGACGACGCGGACGCGTGTCATGCGCGATCAGCAGAATTACAAAAGTTGCTGGCAGAGATTTTGGGCCGCATTTCAACCCAGTTTTTGGCCCAGAAACATAGATTAAGGTCAGGGAACTTGCAGAGACTCAACATGCTCTCATAATTCACACACTCTTCAGCAACCCTACACTTGTTTACCAACTCGGAGAAAGTCCTAATCTCCATTGGTCCCACTGAACTGAAAATATCACTCCGGAGTCCTCCTTCATACTTATCACACTTCCATTCCTCATAGTCCACCGGAGTCCCTTGGCACATACGAGAGAACTTGAACAGCTCCTGAAACTTGTCAGTATACTCTGATATGGACATAGTACCCTGCTTCAGCTATAACAATTCAAGTTCCTTAGCCGTCCTAGCAGAAGTCGGAAAGTACTTCTTATAGAACTCCTCTTGGAAAACATTCCAAGTGATATAGTCATCACCCTGCTGTAGAAGACGTCGGATACCTTGCCACCAATGGGATGCTTCACCGACAAGCATATAGGTAGCAAACTCGACACGCTGTCCTTCAGGCACCACTTGCGCTTGCAGCGCTCGCTCTATAGCTTGAAACCATGTGTCAGCCTCAGTCGGACTAGTAGTTCCCTTGAACGTAGGCGGATTGACCTTCAAAAAGTTTGCCAAGGTCATCGGACCCTGAACTCCACCTCCATCATTACCATGGTTGTTCATCTGTTGACCAAGAGCCTCAGCAGTGGCTTGCATAGCAGCAGCCATGTTCTCCAACGCAGCCATAAAGTTTACCGGGTCATTAGGGTTATTCTCCGGTGCACGAGCATTCGTACGACCTCTCGCACTACCTCTACCGCGTCCACGAGGCGCCATCTGGTTCCTATACATACCCAACAATCGATATTAAGTTGATCAGTCTCAATATCGGAAGTCTAGTACTTCAAAGTCCCAAATGCATGCTCATGAACGTTTATGCCAATTATATCAAGCAGATATACTAATAGCACATAACACACACACACACACAGAATGCACAGAAGCATAATAATCAGTCCATCCCTCAGGCTCTACAGGAACGAACTGCTCTGATACCATAATGTAACACCCTACCATACAAAGTCTTATGCTTAAGTCATAATTCAGAGATGGCAAGGTATTACGACCTCTAAAACAAAAATTAGTACATATAGTAGTATGAATAATTGATTATAACTAGGAGCCTTTGTAGAAAAAAAAGGGTAAACAAAAACCGCAACCATAAAGCGCAACACTCCGATCGAAAACGTAACATATAAGGATAAACCAACGAGAGATTATATATATATACAAGGAGTGTCAAAAACAGGAATATCAAGACTCAAGATCCGGATGCGAAGATAACCGGTCCGAGCATAACAATATGTACATATGATAAAATAAGGAAAACCCCAAAGGGACACAAATACATAAAACCTATTCTCCAAAATCTCCCATAAGAGGAGTCATCACAGTTTATATTATTTAATGGAGATAAAAGTATCTAAGCAAAACATATAAACCAAAACATAGCCCCAAGAACAAAGGATCTTCGCAATAACAGAAGTCTCCAGCATGCATCAGCGGGACACCTCACGTCCTGCATCTGAAAACCACAAAATCCGCATGGGTGAGAACCAGAGGTTCCCAGCAGGTAACAGTTTCCACATATATAATACATAATAATAGAGGAAAGCCAAAGGCAATCCTAGACTTCCTCCAATAATATCAAAGCTTAAAACAAGCTAACCATATAAGGGCATCTGACTAAAGATTCTTCAGTCTAACTAATACTTCCCTTTCCAATTCCTTCAACCTCCCAACCACCAGCAGGAGTATAATATAGCAAACACAGTTATATCAAACAAGAATATACAAATAGGAGCAGTAAGACATTTAGACAATAGCAATTATATGCAGTCAAATAGGCAATCTCAAACAATTCACATAGTATGCATATGATGAATGCCTGTCCCTAGTGGCGATGATATCATCTGTCGGTTATAGAGCCAACCCGACAAGTCCTGGTAGCTAACCATCAGACTGTCCCTCTGTCATGCATCCCCAACTCGAGTTATACTCGTCATAAACTTGATCATAACATGATCATATCATCACCCTCACTGGTGAATATTACGGGGGCGAGCTCATCCGGGTCTTTCACAGTGCCCGGCCACACTTATGACATAGGGTCAAAGAGTACCAGTCTCAACCTGGAGCACGTGGTGGCTAGTCACTGCTACTACCCAGGGAAACTCGTAACTCGAGAGTGGAAGTGCAAATCACAAATATCAATAATTCAGCATAAACATGCATGAATTCTCATCCATGGATCAACATCCATATCAGCCATCCGGCTCACGGTTAAATCCATAACCAGCCAATATCCATAGCATACACAGCTATTCCGGCTCACGGTTCAATCCAGAACCAGCCATTCATAAACAATTACGGCCCTTCGGCCAATGGCATAACAAGCACTTCCACCACCATCCTCCACATCTCACATATTCATCAATGATCCTCAATGATCATTCATTTTACCTTGCTTCACTCGCAAGTTACCACACCACTAGCTCCTTCTCTCATAGCTAGGCATATCATAATGATTTAAGATATAAGTGGTGAGTTCGGAGGCTTAGAAGTATGAAATTTGGCTTTTAAAACTCAAAAATCAACTTTGAGATGAAAACAGGGCCACGCGTACGCGCACTCCACGCGCACGCGTGGATGGCCTTAAAAACTCATCGACGCGTAAGCGTCATGCACGCTAACGCGTGGATACCAAACTTGCCCATCGGCGCGCACGCGTCAACCACGCGTACGCGCGGGTGTTCTCGTGCCCCAGGCACAACACCGGCACAGTCCTGGCATAACTCTCTGGAAAATGGCGGGCATTGGGTGCAGCACAATCGGCGCGCCCGCGCACATCACGCGTACGCGTGGATGGCACTTCTCGGAAGATCGGCGCGTACGCGCCAGGTGCGCCCACGCGCAAGGGGTCGTTCTGCTAAAAATTTTCTAAGTTAAAAGCTGCAGAATTTCACAGTTTACACCCCAATCTTCCAACGGACATAACTTCCTCATTTTAAATCGTTTTTCACCCGTTCTTCAACGGCATGACATCCCGGATCCAATTTCATTTCTAAACAGATTTGGTACAAAACGGAGATCCGTAGTCCAAGTTATGTCCGTCAAAGTATGCCCAAAAACCATATTTTCATACAAAACCACAATATGCCATTTTCAAAACAAACCATTTTCAACTCTTTCCAAAATCAACCAAAACATGCCAATTTCATCCCTTTTCTTTGAAATCAATTCAAACGTATCAAATTCAACATCAAGCCTCCTCAACTCACACATTGACACATAACCCACAATATACAAAATCACTATATCATCATTTTATCCCACTTCACCCAAGTGGCTCAAACTCAAACATATTGACATATCATATACTATTCCTCATGCCAATTCTCAACAACACCAATTCCAATAAATCATTATGGTACACAAACAACATCATACTCACCATCAACATGGTTCAACCCACAATTCAACCATAACCAATCATCAAGCATATATCACAACATGCATATTTCTCATACATCATACCACCAAGACATCAATAATCATCATCACATATATGACCACATCATATATCTCAATCATTCAACAACATCAACCATTCAATGCCTATCTTAGGGCCTCTAGCCTAAGTATTTCCTACCACATTACATATTAGATACGGGAAACCGAAACCATACCTTAGCCGATTTTCCCAAGCTCCACCGGAGCACTTCCAAATCACTTATCCACAAGCTCTCAAGGCCTCAACACCTCCAAGAACGGATTTTTCACCACCAAACCCTTTCCAAGCTTTTCAAATCACCAATCAAGCTCCAATATCCACACATACACAACCTAAGCCACAACCATCATACCCATACACAACATCTCAAAACCCAAACATCATAAAACAACAAAATACACTAGGGTTGAGAATCTTACCACACCCAAGGTCCAAGGAGACAAGATTAACCTTCTCCTTCAAGAGAGTTGGGTCCTATAACATCAAAGAACCCAAAATCTCAACATTTCACCCATAAAACTCGAAAATAGGGGCTGAGATTTCGAACAGCAAGGTGTGGCTTACCTCAAGATTGGTTGTATGGGTTTTGTAGAGCTCTCCGCGGTGAACGCGTGGCCGCAAACGGGGCGGCAATCGGAGCTCTAGATCAAAAGTTATGGTGGTTTGAAGATCAACCAAGGGAGAGAACTTGAGAGAGTGTTCTTCCTCCCTTTCTTTCTAATTTCAGCTTGTGTGTGTAACAAATGAGGAGAGAGAATGCTGAAAACTAGGGTTTTGGTTAAGTTATGTTGGGCCAAGGGCCCACTTTGGGTCCAATTGGCCCGGTTTGGCCCGTTCGGTCCAATCTTGGTCCGAATTCTATAAAATTGGTACCAAAATTCTCGTCTCAATCTCCTCTATCACTTTTAACCATAAAAATCACATTTTTGGGCTTTCAAGAATAAATTCTCATTTATGGGTTAATTAGCCGTTAATTAACCGGGTTTTACATTCTACCCACCTAATTGGGAATTTTGCCCACAAAATTCAAATGCAATTACCTGAGAATAAATGCGGATAGTCCTTTCGCATCTCCGACTCAAGTTCCCAAGTGTGTTCCTCAACACCGCCTCGACTCCAAGCCACTTTGACTAAGGAAACCTCTTTTCCACGCAACCGTTTGATACTATTATCATCAATTCTGACTGGAGCCACTGGAAGCGTCAAATCTTCCCTTAACTGAACCGACTCAGGTTCTAACACATGGCTAGCATCAGGGGTGTACTTCCGAAGCTGCGACACGTGAAACACGTCGTGCAGGTTCGAAAGATGAGGTGGTAGAGCCATCCGATACGCCACCGGTCCAATCCTCTCCAGGATTTGAAATGGACCAATGTATCGAGGATTCAACTTCTTTGCCTTAATCGCCCTACCTACTCCCGTGGTCGGAGTAACCTTAAGGAAAACATGATCTCCTTCCTCAAATTCTAAGGGCTTTCGCCTCTGATCGGCGTAACTCTTTTGACGACTCTGCGCCGTAAGCATCCTATCACGGATTTTCTTGACTTGTTCAGTAGTCTCAGCTATCATTTCCGGCCCTAACAAGCTTTTCTCTCCAGCTTCATACCAACATAGCGGAGATTGACATTTCCTCCCATACAAGGCCTCATACGGAGCCATTCCGATGCTCGCATGATAACTATTATTGTATGCAAACTCCACCAATGGCATATACCGATCCCAACTCGCCGGTTGGTCCAAAACACAAGCTCTCAACATATCCTCTAGCGTTTGGATCGTCCTCTCAGATTGACCATCGGTTTGAGGATGGTAAGCCGTGCTCAAGCTTAATCGGGTTCCAAAAGCTTTCTGAAATGCACCCCAAAACCTTGAAGTGAAACGAGGATCTCTATCAGAGATTATAGTAGCAGGTACACCATGAAGTCTCACAATCTCCTTTATGTATAACCGTGCTAGCTCCTCAAGGGTGTAAGTCATCCGAATGGGTAAAAAGTGAGCTGACTTCGTTAGTCGGTCCACAATCACCCAAATAGCATCAAAACCAGCCCTAGTCCTTGGCAATCCCGACACAAAGTCCATTGCAATACTTTCCCACTTCCATTGTGGAATCTCTAAAGGCTGCAACATCCCGGAAGGTCTTTGATGTTCAATCTTTACCTTTTGACAAGTTAAGCACTTTGAAACATATTCCGCCACATCATTCTTCATACCCGGCCACCAGAACATTGCCTTTAAATCATGGTACATCTTAGTACTTCCCGGGTGAATGGAGAATCCGCTTTTGTGTGCCTCCTTTAAAATATCTTGCCTCAAAGTGTCAACATCCGGCACAATGATCCTACCCTTGAATCTCCATAACCCATCTTTTTCTTCCGACACTCTCCACTGTTTTCCTTGCTCAATAGCCGGTAACACTTTCCATAACGCTTCATCATTTTGATGAGCCTTTAGGAGTTCGGACTTAAAGTCACTTGAGATTTCTAATCGGCTCAAACACAAAGTTCCGGATACTTCTCGAGCACCAATTTTTAGACTCTCAAATCCCTTGAGCAACTTCTCCTCTTGAAGCATCATCCAAGCCGCATATAACGACTTTCGACTTAACGCATCCGCCACTACGTTCGCCTTTCCCGGATGGTAATTCAACTCAAAGTCGTAGTCCTTCAACAATTCCATCCACCTCCTCTGCCTCATATTGAGCTCTTTCTGATCAAAGAGATACTTCAAGCTCTTATGATCAGAGAAAACTTGGAACTTAACCCCGTAGAGATAATGCCTCCACACCTTCAAGGCAAACACAACCGCAGCGAGTTCCAAATCGTGCGTAGGGTAACTAACTTCATGAGGTCTCAACTGTCGTGAGGCATACGCCACCACATTACGATGCTGCATCAGCACGCACCCTAGACCCTTCAATGAGGCATCACAATACACCTCAAATGGCTCATTCTGCTCGGGTAACACTAACACAGGTGCAGTGGTCAACTTTTTCTTCAATGTCTGAAAGCTCTCCTCGCACTCAGGAGTCCAAACAAATGGAGTGTCTTTGCGGGTTAACTTTGTCATTGGCAAAGCTATCTGTGAAAAGCCTTTGATAAACCTTCGGTAATAGCCAGCTAAACCCAGAAAACTCCTTATCTCTGTTACGGTGGTTGGTTGCTTCCAATCCATCACAGCCTCCACCTTAGTTGGATCTACGGCTATTCCCTTCTTACTCACCACATGGCCCAAAAACTTCACCTCACTCTTCCAAAACTCACACTTCGACAGTTTTGCATAGAGTTTCTTCTCCTTTAGAATCTGCAACACGGTCCTCAAGTGTTCCGCATGCTCCTCTTCAGTCTTGGAGTAAATTAGTATGTCATCAATGAAGACAACAACGAATTTATCCAGAAACGGACGGAAAACTCTATTCATGTAATCCATGAAACCTGCAGGAGCATTCGTCAACCCAAAAGACATTACAGTGTACTCGTAATGACCATAACGAGTCCTAAAAGCGGTCTTAGGGATATCCTCACCCCTCACCCTTATCTGGTGATAACCGGATCGCAAATCGATCTTGGAGAAAACTCCAGCTCCTTGTAATTGATCCATGAGATCATCGATTCTCGGCAATGGGTACTTATTCTTTATTGTAACCTTGTTCAGTTGCCTGTAATCCACACAGAGCCGCATACTCCCATCCTTTTCTTCACCAGTAACACTGGAGCACCCCACGGAGAGACACTTGGTCGTATAAAATTCTTTCCCAACAAATCCTCTAACTGAGACTTTAGCTCGTTCATCTCTAAAGGTGACATCCTATAAGGAGCACTTGAGATTGGTCCCGCCCCGGGCACCAATTCAATAGCAAACTCAACCTCTCGATTAGGTGGAAACTCATCAATATCATCAGGAAACACTTCCGGAAACTCACACACAATCGGAATCTGTTCCAACCTTTGATCATCACCCGAAACACCCGCTGTTAACAACATGATACCCTGACATTCGGTTCCGAACAATTCACCCATCATCGAATTCAAGCAATAATTATTTACCACGACCGGCCCTTCTGTATCTTCCGGCATAAAGTACACCGACTTTGTAGAACAATCAAGCAAAACATGGTTCTTAGATAACCAGTCCAATCCCAAGATAAGATCAAGACCAATCATCGGCAAGCAGATTAAATTATGAACAAAATCACGCTGCTTGAACCTAAAGGACTTCCGGGCATCCTAGCCTAGTTACCATGGCTTCATGGGTAGCATTATACACTCTTAGATCATAACCTAAAGTTACAATCTTCAATCCTAACTCATGGGCTTTCTCAAATGCAATGAATGAATGTGATGCTCCCGAATCAAATAAAGCATTTAAAGTTTGACCAGCCATTTCACAGTTACCTCGAATGAGTGTCTCAGATCCCTCAGCTCCTACAGCTAAGTGGTGAACACCCGACCAGTCTGTTGTGCCTTTCCAGCACCTTGTTTCTGCTTCTCAGGACAATTTACAGCTTTATGCCCTGCCTTTCCACAAGTGTAGCACAAACCCCATCCGGACTTGCATGGTGCTCCCGGATGGTGACTCCCACATCTAGTACAAGCTTGATCATTCTGAGGCTGTTTCCCAAACCTTTTTCCTTGGGAGTTGTTGTTGTTGTGGGCCTCCTAAAAGAGCTTCCCCTCTTGAAAGACGGACCTCTAGGTGCAAAGCTCTTCCCTCGGTTCTGTGGGAACGATCCCCTTTGACTCCCCTTCTCGCGGTTGCCCTCTTCACACACTCTTCAGCAACCCTACACTTGTTTACCAACTCGGAGAAAGTCCTAATCTCCATTGGTCCCACTGAACTGAAAATGTCACTCCGGAGTCCTCCTTCATACTTAACACACTTCCATTCCTCATACTCCACCGGAGTCCCTTGGCACATACGAGAGAACCTGAACAGCTCCTCAAACTTGTCAGTATACTCTGATATGGACATAGTACCCTGCTTCAGTTGTAACAATTCAAGTTCCTTAGCCGTCCTAGCAGAAGTCGGAAAGTACTTCTTATAGAACTCCTCTTGGAAAACATTCCAAGTGATATAGTCATCACCCTGCTGCAGAAGACGTCGGATACCTTGCCACCAATGGGATGCTTCACCGACAAGCATATAGGTAGCAAACTCGACACGCTGTCCTTCAGGCACCACTTGCGCTTGCAGCGCTCGCTCTATAGCCTGAAACCATGTATCAGCCTCAGTCGGACTAGTAGTTCCCTTGAACTTAGGCGGATTCACCTTCAAAAAGTTTGCCAGTGTCATTGGGCCCTGAACTCCACCTCCATCATTACCATGGTTGTTCATTGTTGACCAAGGCCTCAGCAGTGGCTTGCATAGCAGCAGCCATGTTTTCCAATGCAGTCATGAAGTTCACCGGGTCATTAGGGTTATTCTCCGGTGCACGAGCATTCGTACGACCTCTCGCACTACCTCTACCGCGTCCACGAGGCGCCATCTGGTTCCTATACATACCAAACAATCGATATTAAGTTGATCAGTCTCAATATCGGAAGTCTAGTACTTCAAAGTCCCAAATGCATGCTCATGAACGTTTATGCCAATTATATCAAGCAGATATACTAATAGCACATAACACACACACAGAGAATGCACAGAACATAATCAGTCCATCCCTCAGGCTCTACAGGAACGAACTGCTCTGATACCATAATGTAACACCCTACCATACAGAGTCTTATGCTTAAGTCATAATTCAGAGATGGCAAGGTGTTACGACTCTAAAATAAAAATTTAGTACGTATAGTAGTATGAATAATTGATTATAACTAGGAGCCTTTGTAGAAAAAGGGGTAAACAAAAACCTCGCAACTCAAAAGCGCAACACTCCGATCGAAAGTAACGAACAAGGATAACCAACGCGAGATTATATATATACAAAGGAGTGTCAAAAACAGGAATATCAAGACTCAAGATCCGGCTGCGAAGATAACCGGTCCGAGCATAACAATATATACATATGATAAAATAAGGAAAACCCCAAAGGAAACCCAAAGGAACACAAATACGTAAAACCTATTCTCCAAAATCTCCCATAGAGGAGTCATCACAGTCTGTATTATTAAATGGAGACAAAAGTATCTAAACAAAACATATAAACCAAAACATAGCCCCAAGAACAAAGGATCTTCGCAATAACAGAAGTCTCCAGCATGCATCAGCGGGACACCTCACGTCCTGCATCTGAAAACCACAAAATCCGCATGGGTGAGAACCAGAGGTTCCCAGCAGGTAACAGTTTCCACATATATAATACATAATAATAGAGGAAAGCCAAAGGCAATCCTAGAGCTTCCTCCAGATAATATCAAAGCTTATAAACAAGCTAAACCATATAAGGGCATCTGACTAAAGATTCTTCAGTCTAACTAATACTTCCCTTTCCAATTCCTTCAGACCTCCCAACCACCAGCAGGAGTATAATATAGCAAACACAGTTATATCAAACAAGGAATATACAAATAGGAGCAAGTAAGACATTTAGACAATTAGCAAGTTATATGCAGTCAAATAGGCAATCTCAAACAATTCACATAGTATGCATATGATGAATGCCTGTCCCTAGTGGCTGATGATATCATCTGTCGGTTATAGAGCCAACCCGACAAGTCCTGGTAGCTAACCATCAGACTGTCCCTCTGTCATGCATCCCCAACTCGAGTTATACTCGTCATAAACTTGATCATAATCATGATCTATATCCATCACCCTCACTGGTGAAATATACGGGGGCGAGCTCATCCGGGTCTTTCACAGTGCCCGGCCACACTTATGACATAGGGTCAGAAGAGTACCAAGTCTCAACCTGGAGCACGTGGTGGCTAGTCACTACTACTACCCAGGGAAACTCGTAACTCCGAGAGTGGAAGTGCAAATCACAAATATCAATAATTCAGCATAAACATGCATGAATTCTCATCCATGGATCAACATCCATATCAGCCATCCGGCTCACGGTTAAATCCATAACCAGCCAATATCCATAGCATACACAGCTATTCCGGCTCACGGTTCAATCCAGAACCAGCCATTCATAAACAATTACGGCCCTTCGGCCAATGGCATAACAAGCACTTCCACCACCATCCTCCACATCTCACATATTCATCAATGATCCTCAATGATCATTCATTTTACCTTGCTTCACTCGCAAGTTACCACATCCACTAGCTCCTTCTCTCATAGCTAGGCATATCATACTGATTTAAGATATAAGTGGTGAGTTCGGAGGCTTAGAAGTATGAAATTTGGCTTTTAAAACTCAAAAATCAACTTTGAGATGAAAACAGGGCCACGCGTACGCGCACTCCACGCACACGCGTGGATGGCCTTAAAAACTCATCGACGCGTAAGCGTCATGCACGCTAACGCGTGGATACCAAACTTGCCCATCGGCGCGCACGCGTCAACCACGCGTACGCGCGGGTGTTCTCGTGCCCCAGGCACAACACCGGCACAGTCCTGGCATAACTCTCTGGAAAATGGCTGGGCATTGGGTGCAGCACAATCGGCGCGCCCGCGCACATCACGCGTACGCGTGGATGGCACTTCTCGGAAGGTCGGCGCGTACGCGCCAGGTGCGCCCACGCGCAAGGGGTCGTTCTGCTAAAAATTTTCTAAGTTAAAAGCTGCAGAATTTCACAGATTTACACCCCAATCTTCCAACGACATAACTTCCTCATTTTAAATCGTTTTTCACCCGTTCTTCGAACGGCATGGACATCCCGGATCCAATTTCATTTCTAAACAGATTTGGTACAAAACGGAGATCCGTAGTCCAAGTTATGTCCCGTCAAAGTATGCCCAAAAACCATATTTTCATACAAAACCACAATATGCCATTTTCAAAACAAACCATTTTCAACTCTTTCCAAAATCAACCAAAACATGCCAATTTCATCCCTTTTCTTTGAAATCAATTCAAACGTATCAAATTCAACATCAAGCCTCCTCAACTCACACATTGACACATAACCCACAATATACAAAATCACTATATCATCATTTTATCCCACTTCACCCAAGTGGCTCAAACTCAAACATATTGACATATCATATACTATTCCTCATGCCAATTCTCAACAACACCAATTCCAATAAATCATTATGGTACACAAACAACATCATACTCACCATCAACATGGTTCAACCCACAATTCAACCATAACCAATCATCAAGCATATATCACAACATGCATATTTCTTATACATCATACCACCAAAGCATCAATAATCATCATCACATATATGACCACATCATATATCTCAATCATTCAACAACATCAACCATTCAATGCCTATCTTAGGGCCTCTAGCCTAAGTATTTCCTACCACATTACATATTAGATACGGGAAACCGAAACCATACCTTAGCCGATTTTCCCAAGCTCCACCGGAGCACTTCCAAATCACTTATCCACAAGCTCTCAAGGCCTCAACACCTCCAAGAACGGATTTTTCACCACCAAACCCTTTCCAAGTTTTCAAAATCACCAATCAAGCTCCAATATCCACACATATACAACCTAAGCCACAACCATCATACCCATACACAACATCTCAAAACCCAAACATCATAAAACAACAAAATACACTAGGGTTGAGAATCTTACCACACCCAAGGTCCAAGGAGACAAGATTAACCTTCTCCTTCAAGAGAGTTGGGTCCTATAACATCAAAGAACCCAAAATCTCAACATTTCACCCATAAAACTCGAAAATAGGGGCTGAGATTTCGAACAGCAAGGTGTGGCTTACCTCAAGATTGGCTGTATGGGTTTTGTAGAGCTCTCCGCGGTGAACGCGTGGCCGCAAACGGGGCGGCAATCGGAGCTCTAGATCAAAAGTTATGGTGGTTTGAAGATCAACCAAGGGAGAGAACTTGAGAGAGTGTTCTTCTCCCTTTCTTTCTAATTTCAGCTTGTGTGTGTAACAAATGAGGAGAGAGAGTGCTGAAAACTAGGGTTTTGGTTAAGTTATGTTGGGCCAAGGGCCCACTTTGGGTCCAATTGGCCCGGTTTGGCCCGTTCGGTCCAATCTTGGTCCGAATTCTATAAAATTGGTACCAAAATTCTCGTCTCAGTCTCCTCTATCACATTTAGCCATAAAAATCACGTTTTAGGCTTTCTAGAATAAATTCTCATTTATGGGTTAATTAGCCGTTAATTAACCGGGTTTTACATTCTACCCACCTAATTGGGAATTTTGCCCACAAAATTCAAATGCAATTACCTGAGAATAACTGCGGATAATCCGTTCGCATCTCCGACTCAAGTTCCCAAGTGTGTTCCTCAACACCGCCTCGACTCCATGCCACTTTGACCAATGAAACCTCTTTTCCCACGCAACCGTTTGATACTAGTATCATCAATTCTGACTGGAGCCACTGGAAGCGTCAAATCTTCCCTTAACTGAACCGACTCAGGTTCTAACGCATGGCTAGCATCAGGGGTGTACTTCCGAAGCTGCGACACGTGAAACACGTCGTGCAGGTTCGAAAGATGGGTGGTAGAGCCATCCGATACGCCACTGGTCCAATCCTCTCCAGGATTTGAAATGGACCAATGTATCGAGGATTCAACTTCTTTGTCTTAATCGCCCTACCTACTCCTGTGGTCGGAGTAACCTTAAGGAAAACATGATCTCCTTCCTCAAATTCTAAGGGCTTTCGCCTCTGATCGGCGTAACTCTTTTGACGACTCTGCGCCGTAAGCATCCTATCACGGATTTTCTTGACTTGTTCAGTAGTCTCAGCTATCATTTCCGGCCCTAACAAGCTTTTCTCTCCAGCTTCATACCAACATAGCGGAGATTGACATTTCCTCCCATACAAGGCCTCATACGGAGCCATTCCGATGCTCGCATGATAACTATTATTGTATGCAAACTCCACCAATGGCATATACCGATCCCAACTCACCGGTTGGTCCAAAACACAAGCTCTCAACATATCCTCTAGTGTTTGGATCGTCCTCTCAGATTGACCATCTGTTTGAGGATGGTAAGCCGTGCTCAAGCTTAATCGGGTTCCAAAAGCCTTCTGAAATGCACCCCAAAACCTTGAAGTGAAACGAGGATCTCTATCAGAGATTATAGTAGCAGGTACACCATGAAGTCTCACAATCTCCTTTATGTATAACCGTGCTAGCTCCTCAAGGGTATAAGTCATACGAATGGGCAAAAAGTGAGCTGACTTCGTCAGTCGGTCCACAATCACCCAAATAGCATCAAAACCAGTCCTTGGCAATCCCGACACAAAGTCCATTGCAATACTTTCCCACTTCCATTGCGGAATCTCTAAAGGTTGCAACATCCCGGAAGGTCTTTGATGTTCAATCTTTACCTTTTGACAAGTTAAGCACTTTGAAACATATTCCGCCACATCATTCTTCATACCCGGCCACCAAACATCGCCTTTAAATCATGGTACATCTTAGTACTTCCCGGGTGAATGGAGAATCCGCTTTTGTGTGCCTCCCTTAAAATATCTTGCCTCAAAGTACCAACATCCGGCACAATGATCCTACCCTTGAATCTCCATAACCCATCTTTTTCTTCCGACACTCTCCACTGTTTTCCTTGCTCAATAGCCGGTAACACTTTCCATAACGCTTCATCATTTTGATGAGCCTTTAGGAGTTCGGACTTAAAGTCACTTGAGATCTCTAATCGGCTCAAACACAAGGTTCCGGATACTTCTCGAGCACCGATTTTCAGACTCTCAAATCCCTTGAGTAACTTCTCCTCTTGAAGCATCATCCAAGCCGCATATAATGACTTTCGACTTAAAGCATCCGCCACTACGTTCGCCCTTCCCGGATGGTAATGCAACTCGAAGTCGTAGTCCTTCAACAATTCCATCCACCTTCTCTGCCTCATATTAAGCTCTTTCTGATCAAAGAGGTACTTCAAGCTCTTATGATCAGAGAAAACTTGGAACTTAACTCCATAGAGATAATGCCTCCACACCTTCAAGGCAAACACAACCGCAGCGAGTTCCAAATCGTGCGTAGGGTAACTAATTTCATGAGGTCTCAACTGTCGTGAGGCATACGCCACCACATTATGATGCTGCATCAGCACGCACCCTAAACCCTTTAATGAGGCATCACAATACACCTCAAATGGCTCATTCGGCTCGGGTAACACTAACACTGGTGCAGTAGTCAACTTTTTCTTCAATGTCTGAAAGCTCTCCTCGCATTCAGGAGTCCAAACAAACGGAGTGTCTTTGCGGATTAACTTTGTCATTGGCAAAGCTATCTGTGAAAAGCCTTTGATAAACCTTCGGTAATAGCCAGCTAAACCCAGAAAACTCCTTACCTCTGTTACGGTGGTTGGTTGCTTCCAATCCATCACAGCCTCCACCTTAGTTGGATCTACGGCTATTCCCTTTTTACTCACCACATGGCCCAAAAACTTCACCTCACTCTTCCAAAACTCACACTTAGACAGTTTTGCATAGAGTTTCTTCTCCTTTAGAATCTGCAACACGATCCTCAAGTGTTCCGCATGCTCTTCTTCAGTCTTGGAATAAATCAGTATGTCATCAATGAAGACAACAACGAATTTATCCAAAACGGACGGAAAACTCTATTCATATAGTCCATGAATACCGCAGGAGCATTCGTCAACCCAAAAGACATCACAGTGTACTCGTAATGACCATAACGAGTCCTGAAAGCGGTCTTAGGGATATCCTCACCCCTCACCCTTATCTGGTGATAACCGGATCGCAAATCGATCTTGGAGAAAACTCCAGCTCCTTGTAACTGATCCATGAGATCATCGATTCTCGGCAATGGGTACTTATTCTTTATTGTAACCTTGTTCAGCTGCCTGTAATCCACACAGAGCCGCATACTCCCATCCTTCTTCTTCACCAGTAACACTGGAGCACCCCACGGAGAGACACTTGGTCGTATAAAATTCTTTCCCAACAAATCCTCTAATTGAGACTTTAGCTCGTTCATCTCTAACGGTGACATCCTATAAGGGGCACTTGAGATTGGTCCCGCCCCGGGCACCAATTCAATAGCAAACTCAACCTCTCGGTTAGGTGGAAACTCATCAATATCATCGGGAAACACTTCCGGAAACTCACACACAATCGGAATCTGTTCCAACTTTTGATCATCACCCGAAACGCCCGCGGCTAACAACATGATACCCTGACATTCGGTTCCGGAACAATTCACCATCATCGAATTCAAGCAATAATTATTTACCACGACCGGCCCTTCTGTATCTTCCGGCATAAAGTACACCGACTTTGTAGAACAATCAAGCAAAACATGGTTCTTAGATAACCAGTCCAATCCCAAGATAAGATCAAGACCAATCATCGGCAAGCAGATTAAATTATGAACAAAATCACGCTGCTTGAACCTAAAGGTGACTTCCGGGCATCCTAGCCTAGTTACCATGGCTTCATGGGTAGCATTATACACTCTTAGATCATAACCTAAAGTTACAATCTTCAATCCTAACTCATGGGCTTTCTCAAATGCAATGAATGAATGTGATGCTCCCGAATCAAATAAAGCATTTAAAGTTTGACTAGCCATTTCACAGTTACCTCGAATGAGTGTCTCAGATCCCTCAGCTCCTACAGCTAAAGTGGTGAACACCCGACCAGTCTGTTGTGCCTTTCCAGCACCTTGTTTCTGCTTCTCAGGACAATTTACAGCTTTATGCCCTGCCTTTCCACAAGTGTAGCACAAACCCCATCCGGACTTGCATGGTGCTCCCGGATGGTGACTCCCACATCTAGTACAAGCTTGATCATTCTGAGGCTGTTTCCTAAACCTTTTTCCTTGGGAGTTGTTGTTGTTGTTGGGCCTCCTAAAAGAGCTTCCCCTCTTGAAAGACGGACCTCTAGGTGCAAAGCTCTTCCCTCGGTTCTGTGGGAACGATCCCCTTTGACTCCCCTTCTCGGCGGTTGCCCTCTTCACACACTCTTCAGCAACCCTACACTTGTTTACCAACTCGGAGAAAGTCCTAATCTCCATTGGTCCCACTGAACTGAAAATGTCACTCCGGAGTCCTCCTTCATACTTAACACACTTCCATTCCTCATACTCCACCGGAGTCCCTTGGCACATACGAGAGAACCTGAACAGCTCCTCAAACTTGTCAGTATACTCTGATATGGACATAGTACCCTGCTTCAGTTGTAACAATTCAAGTTCCTTAGCCGTCCTAGCAGAAGTCGGAAAGTACTTCTTATAGAACTCCTCTTGGAAAACATTCCAAGTGATATAGTCA